>NC_064614.1:694154840-694457870 GCF_023898315.1 Schistocerca nitens | reverse complement strand
TCTCTGCTGCCTTTACCTTTCCTAAAACCAATTTTCTTTTCCATTCTTCTGTATATTACTCTTGCCAACAACTCGTATGCATGAACAGTTGAGGTGATTGTGATTACTCTCGCGCTTGTCAGTTCTTGCAATCATGATATGGGATGAATAAAAATGATAAAAGACATCGTGAGGGAAATTTTCACGACTGTCGGTCACAATTCTAACGACACGATAACGTGACTCCCGTGATACACAAGGATGTTCAACTCAACGAGATGGATACATGTTGTGAGGGAAATGTTAACAAATCGCACACTACTGAAGACAGAAAAACCTGATTCCCGTGATACGCCTTTGGCAACTCCTATCGGACCAGGTGCCCTATCCAGATAGTCTTACGTAATGGAGTATCTGAAGTATTAACGGATTCAAGTGTACATGAGTGAAGCAGTCCTCAGACGGTACGTGTTCCTAATCGTGAAGCACGCCAAACGTGGTTTTCATCTGGTTGATGACCGGTCGGAAACGAGCTAGTACTGTCCACCAAACGTGCTCCCCGTCGTGATGTGCTACAGCAAGCCTTTCCAACGGCAGTTGTCGCTTACTGAATATCTCGCGCCCAACAGATTGTTTACAAAAAGGGACTCCTGTAAAATTTCTACGTTAACCCTATTAAAGCCCACATTTACTCCCTTGTCCATTGCATAGCCACGTTATTAGTATACGAATAAATAAAAACTTCAATATCGATGAACACGGTAAAAAGCAGAATTTAAAATTTCATGTCCAGTCAGAAAGGGCATAAAGTTTTAATACTCCCATTACAAGTAGTGTGGTACAAATTGGAACAAATTTATAACAGTGTTCCACATAAGATAAAAATTATTTAATCATTCTCACTTTTGAGTAAAATCTTAAGGGGATTCTTATGAGATCACTACTTCTACTCAGTAGCAGAATTTTTAGAACTTGTGTGAAATATAAGAGATTTGAAACAAGAATGTGCAAAATCCCCTATGGCAGACAGTGCAAGCTCTGTTGTAGATAGAGCCAAAAAAATCGTTTATCAACTGCAATGTTATTTATAAATTTTCTGTGCTTCGTATATGAGTAAGTGTGTGTGTGTGTGTGTGTGTGTGTGTGTGTGTGTGCGTGGATGCGTGCTCATGCATGTGTTTGTGCACAGTGTGGTAAGATTTTTGGATAATAAATGAATACTAAATGGCGAGCGAATAAGTCAGTGACATAATAGCAATCCTGTAATTCAACGAACCCACTCCTGAACAGTAGAACTCTTGTACATAAATAACACCTACATCTGCACACATACTCAGCAAGCCACAATATGGTCTATGGCAGAGGATACCCTGTACCACTATTAGTCATTTACTTTCTTATTCGACTCATAAATGGAGCGAGGGAAAACGATTGTCCATTTCTCTCCATGCGAGCCCTACTTTCTCTTATCCTGACTTCACAGTCCTTACGCAAAATATACACTCCTGGAAATTGAAATAAGAACACCGTGAATTCATTGTCCCAGGAAGGGGAAACTTTATTGACACATTCCTGGGGTCAGATACATCACATGATCACACTGACAGAACCACAGGCACATAGACACAGGCAACAGAGCATGCACAATGTCGGAACTAGTACAGTGTATATCCACCTTTCGCAGCAATGCAGGCTGCTACTCTCCCATGGAGACGATCGTAGAGATGCTGGATGTAGTCCTGTGGAACGGCTTGCCATGCCATTTCCACCTGGCGCCTCAGTTGGACCAGCGTTCGTGCTGGACGTGCAGACCGCGTGAGACGACGCTTCATCCAGTCCCAAACATGCTCAATGGGGGACAGATCCGGAGATCTTGCTGGCCAGGGTAGTTGACTTACACCTTCTAGAGCACGTTGGGTGGCACGGGATACATGCGGACGTGCATTGTCCTGTTGGAACAGCAAGTGCCCTTGCCGGTCTAGGAATGGTAGAACGATGGGTTCGATGACGGTTTGGATGTACCGTGCACTATTCAGTGTCCCCTCGACGATCACCAGTGGTGTACGGCCAGTGTAGGAGATCGCTCCCCACACCATGATGCCGGGTGTTGGCCCTGTGTGCCTCGGTCGTATGCAGTCCTGATTGTGGCGCTCACCTGCACGGCGCCAAACACGCATACGACCATCATTGGCACCAAGGCAGAAGCGACTCTCATCGCTGAAGACGACACGTCTCCATTCGTCACTCCATTCACGCCTGTCGCGACACCACTGGAGGCGGGCTGCACGATGTTGGGGCGTGAGCGGAAGACGGCCTAACGGTGTGCGGGACCGTAGCCCAGCTTCATGGAGACGGTTGCGAATGGTCCTCGCCGATACCCCAGGAGCAACAGTGTCCCTAATTTGCTGGGAAGTGGCGGTGCGGTCCCCTACGGCACTGCGTAGGATCCTACGGTCTTGGCGTGCATCCGTGCGTCGCTGCGGTCCGGTCCCAGGTCGACGGGCACGTGCACCTTCCGCCGACCACTGGCGACAACATCGATGTACTGTGGAGACCTCACGCCCCACGTGTTGAGCAATTCGGCGGTACGTCCACCCGGCCTCCCGCATGCCCACTATACACCCTCGCTCAAAGTCCGTCAACTGCACATACGGTTCACGTCCACGCTGTCGCGGCATGCTACCAGTGTTAAAGACTGCGATGGAGCTCCGTATGCCACGGCAAACTGGCTGACACTGACGGCGGCGGTGCACAAATGCTGCGCAGCTAGCGCCATTCGACGGCCAACACCGCGGTTCCTGGTGTGTCCGCTGTGCCGTGCGTGTGATCATTGCTTGTACAGCCCTCTCGCAGTGTCCGGAGCAAGTATGGTGGGTCTGACACACCGGTGTCAATGTGTTCTTTTTTCCATTTCCAGGAGTGTACATTGGTGGTGCTAGAATCGTTCTGCAGTTAGTTGCAGATGCCTGTTATCTCAACAAATTACAGAGCCCACTTCTTTTAAACTAACAATAAAGTCTCAGAATATTTTATAAAATATCGAGATGATTACAAAGACATTCAGAAAGCAGAACACGAAGCACAAACCCTTAGGCTCTCAGTTCTCGACTCTGCCCACTATTCCACAGACGTTAGAGGCAAAAATAAGTGTCTGTCATGGATTTAACGCTCTCCTCGGCTTTAACCACTTACATGTCATTAACTGACATTTAATTACAACAAATTGTACCAAAAACGTAGATTTTTTTATAAATTTTCACTATGTCGGAACAGTGAAACGACGTACTTCCACAGTACGCACCAGTCACATATGAGCCGCTTCACTGCGTTTTAATTCCCCGTTCATTTTAATGAGAAGACTTTTACGCGTTGCCCAGCTCCAGTGGGAATGTTTTTTAATGGATTTTATTTGGATTTACTGATAACCATACATACCATGTTACTTGACATGCGGTTGCTTCCTCTGAGTTCGCCGTGTCCATCACTTCTGAAGAAGACAATTTTACAATTGTTGAAACAATGGTCAAGAGTTGTTAATAAATCTTTATTCCAGCAACTGGTTGGCTGATTTTTTTCAAATTATTCAAATAAAAACACCTTAAACCTGAAATACCTACTTTCCCATAATTTTATTATGACAAATCATAGTAAAAACGACGCATTTTCGAGGGGCTCTCAGTTTGCTGGCATTTTGAAGCAGAGTATACTCATCAGACGTAAATCGTGATTTAGAAACCACCGAGTACAGGATTCAGTTGCAAACGACGTGATCCGATAGGGCGCCTTCTCAATTCTGTTTATGACGCAGAAAGCGATCTTGCATCTCACTGGCCATGTTCCCCTCCACGAAATAAAAATCTAACATGTCTGATTTTGCCTTTCGTGCTCAGGAATGCTGTGGAAGGTGAAATTCCGCATTGTGAAGTCACAAAACTCGGCCAGTGATTGCTTTTATGTTGCGTGTGAAAACAACTTAGGCATACTCAGTGTATGACTTGTCAGAACAATACGAGACTGGAATAGAAGGGACAACCGATAGAGGTACTCAAAGCACCCTCCGCCACACACCGTCAGGTGGCTTGCGGAGTATGGATGTAGATGTAGAAACTAAAGCCCTGCCGATGACCTGTGGCAACAACTGTTTCTCAGTGCCCACGTTCTCTATCCGCGAATACTTCCCATTGGGTCCAAGACCAGCTATAGTTACATATTGCACAGAGGACTAGCATTTGGGAATCACTGTTCGATCAGCCAGACTTAAATTTCCCGTCGTTACTCAATGCGTTACGTTTAAACGAAACCGAAGCTTCTGATCTGGAGACAATTCCGGTCTGCCAGCCATCTGTTACAGAAACCTCAGAGCATGTTTCGACGGCCACCGATAGATTCGATGATGGAACGTTGTATGTTTCAGAGAATGACTTCATTCGGCTGCAAGTTGCGTGCGCCAACCATTACGCGACAACGGCACAAGTCCACTTACGTTAATCGCTTCCCGTTTCGTAACGCTCGCGCGTCACTATTTGCAGTCCAGTCAATCCAGCGGTCAAAGATCGGGAATGGGGTTCGCCCCGTCAAGGCGAGTGTTCCACGAGTGGCTCCCGCGTGGGAATGCCCGGTGCGGGGCAGACGGGGCAGACGACACGCACGTGTGCAGAGGATGGGCAGCTGCCGCGCGGCGCGTGTGCTGATTGCGGTTTCTCCCAAAAGAGCGCTCCGCTGCCGGCGACTATGTTATTCACTTTCCATTATTTTCATTTTCTTAATACAGCTCCTTAAAAGCACGCATAGTTTTACTGACGTGCTGCACTATCCACATGACCACAGAATAAAAGTGACGCATGATACTAGTCACAAAAATGAAGCCTCAATAACGTGCTGCATACCTCTTCATCTGCAGCAGCTGTGCAAAATTATGGAAACATCTAAGACACAACACATTACTACGCCTAAGGCAGTGTAGGAAACAACATCCAGTCGCCTCGGAGCGGATAAATATACACTACTGGCCATTAAAATTGCTGCACCAAGAAGAAATGCAGATGATAAATGAGTATTCATTAGACAAATATATTGTACTAGAACTGACATGTGATTACATTTTCACGCAGTTTGGGTGCATAGATCCTGAGAAATCAGTACCCAGAACAACCACCTCTTGTGGTAATAACGACCTTGATACGCCTGGGCATTGAGTCAAACAGAGCTTGGATGGCGTGTACAGGTACAGCTGCCCATGCAGCTTCAACACGACACCACATTTCATCAAGAGTAGTGACTGGCGTATTGTGACGAGCCAGTTGCTCGGCCACCATTGACCAGACGTTCTCAATTGGTGAGATATCTGGAGAATGTGCTGGCCAGGCAGCAGACAAACATTTTCTGTATCCAGAAAGACCGGTACAGAACCTAGATTCATCCGAAAAAATGACGTTTTGCATTCGTACACCCAGGCTCGTCGTTGAATACACCATCGCAGGCGCTCCTGTGTGATGCAGCGTCAAGGGTAACCGCAGTCATGGTCTCTGAGCTGATAGTCCATGCTGCGGCAAACGTCGTCGAACTGTTCGAGCAGATGGTTATTGTCTTGAAAACGTCCCCATCTGTTGACTCAGGGATGGAGACGAGGCTGCACGATCCGTTACAGCCATGCGGATAAGATGCCTGTCATCTCGACTGCTAGTGATACGAGGACGTTGGGATCCAGCACGGCGTTCCGTATTACCCTCCTAAACCCACCGATTCCATATTCTGCTAACAGTAATTGGATCTGGACGAACGCGAGCAGCAATGTCGCGATACGATAAACCGCAATTGCGATAGGCTACAATCCGACGCATTTCGCCTCCTTACACAAGGCATCACAACAATGTTTCACCAGGTAACGCCGATCGACTGCTGTTTGTGTATGAGAAATCGGTTGGAAACTTTCCTCATGTCAGTACGTTGTAAGTGTTGCCACCGGCGCCAACCTTATGTGAATGCTCTGAAAAGCTAATCATTTGCATATCACAGCATCCTCTTCCTGCCGGTCCATTTCACGTCTGTAGCACGTCATCTTCGTGGTGTAGCAATTTTAATGGCCAGTAGCGTAGATCCCATATGGTTTTCAAGGAAATCGTGTATCATTCTTCCTGCAAAATAGTGGCAAGTTCACGAAACGATGATGGGGGTTGTAACCTCCCCCTCACTTATCGACCTTAATGACAGTGAAAAATTAAACCGCGTGTACCTAATGGAAATTTGGGAAAAGCAATCGTCACCGAAGTTAATCTGTCGGTAAAGAGGGAGGAAAGGGTTACATCTAAATGAAAGGAAAAATGCAAATAAAACTGGTGGAAATTAATTTTGAAAAAGGGTAAAGTTAATAAAGAAAGTAAATGTGCGGTCGTTACATTAACAATTAACTAGCGGTAATTAGATGTTTGAGATTTGGGGGAAATTACGGTCGCCAGTCCTAAGGACAATTACTATAGTAACTGAAAAAGAAAGGTTATTACACATATAATTAGCACTAGAAGCGTGGCAACTGAAGGTTGACACGTGTAGTGTGAAAACTGAAAGTTGGTCAGAAGTAATAAATTTCACTACACTCTGACTTAATTTAGCAAAAGAATTAATAAAACCGGAAAATCGAAAGTAAATTTAGTAACTGAAGTTAATAGTGAGCTTTCTTTGTGAAGCACATTGAAATTGAGTAAAATACGGTTAGTCTTGGACTACCTCAACAATCATTTCAAAAGCTACTTGAATCTACGCAATAAAGAAATAAGAGATTTAACTTTGAACTTGAATTAAATGATTCTGAACAATTAACAATAGTAAAATTTAGTACGTACCAAGCTGAGCTGCAGTCACAGGTAAGCTAAAATACGGTAACAAAACTCGCACTCTTAATTTGGGCTTGTGTAATCTAAATATTGTAGCCAGCTATGAATACCTTAACTGAACTTTGAAATTAAAGCAGTGAAATCTAATGATGCTGGCGTTTGAATTTCAACGACACTCGGGCTCATTTCGGAAAAGGAAGGGACCCTGCTTGGCAATGCAATTGGGACAATGAGCAACAAAGGTTCATGCTAAGTTGCTGTAATTTTGTGATGCAACAATTTTAAAAGTTTGAAAAGCTGAGGTCTGCCATACAGTTCTAAAACTTTACGTGCTTCCAGTCTTCCTTGTTGGATGATTGAAGGTTTGAAGCCGTCGATCGAGGAGGTGGCGACAGTCACTCATTGTCGGCTGTCGCTGTTGCAGAAGCTGGATGTTGGCGCGCCTTCTTCTCGACACGGTCACCAGACGAAACGGGCTCTTGATGTGCTCCAGCTAATGCTTCCCGTCCGCGACACCATGTCAGAAACTATCACCTCAAGTCGAGCGCAATTACATGCTGCCAAACCCTGAAAGCGCGGCAACTCGCGGGAGCTTCACACAACACACCTGCTCCACTCGCTACTCCAGCCAGACCCTCTCTGCTCTGCCCGCGCTCCACGCGGCAGAGTTAACACTACCAAAGATCCTAAACACTTTTGTTCTCCACACGACCTATCGATGTATTCGTTCGATAACATAATTTTCCCTAGGCAAGACCCAGCGTAAAAATACTAATAATATTTACAAAATAAACCAATTATACATCGACATAAATGCATAAACATATATATACAAATTGTAAAACAATTACAATATATAAAGACACAGAAATGTTATATCTTCAGGTAACAAAATAAGGAAAAAAATTTGCAGTGCAATAGATGGAAATAGGAGGATATGCATTTCCGGCGTTACACGTGCCCCACATTGTCTGAGGATGTTCGTGCAACCTAAACAGACTCAGAAAATGTCCCAAAACAGAAACAGCGGAAATGCATATGCTCAAAACATCAAGTAAATTTAGCATTCGTTTAATTAACCATAAATCAATTTTTAGACCATAATAATTGAGTGGAGACACTCCTAATCTTAATCCACTCTGTCATCTTACACAAAAGAAAACAGGTTGACAACATATTAAAATTCATAGAAAACATAGAAAATGGTTTAGCTATTCTAAAATCATCAAAATTCCTAACAGTATCAACATATGGAATTCTATTTACAAAATTAACCAGAGTACATGGTCATAAAAAACAGGTATATCAAAATACGCAAATTAATAATTAATTACATAGAATACATATTTTATCTACTTTTCGTAATTAATATTCTCGTCATGAGAGTCCAATTAACGCTAAACAAGAAAATAATATTCAGTAGATCGAAAAAATCATAAATATTGTCAACAGAATTCTTTCACATCAGCTGTCCGGGAAGAAAAACAACTCCGCCTTCCGTACCCGCAAGTACAAATAATGCCGACAGCGGCACAAGAGCCGACAGCGGCTCCGCCTCGCCAGTATTGTTGCGCCCGCCTGTGCGGCACGCTTGATCTCACTCGCCTGTGTAACGGCATTTCCAGAACGTCCGTTTCACTGAACTCTTTCGGAAAAACTCACTCCCGAGTAATCTCAAGGAGTCCATTATCACTATCACAGTGGATAACTCGACACTGTCCATCATCACACGCATGTACTAGCCTGAAACTTAAAACAGCGTCGAAGTACATCGGCAATGACTAGTAAAACACATATTCATGAAATCTTACAGCTAGTTACAAAATCATATTTACATTGCTTAATCTACTGTGACGCAGCTGAAAACTTAAACTAGCAGCTTGGATTTTTCAATTGATAAATAATCACTCTCTCTTAAATCATTTAGTAAAATTTGATTACTTATTAATTACAACTTCTTTAATGTCCTCTTGGTCAGGCAAAAACATGGCAATCTAGCAAACCTTAAATCTTAAACTCTATATTTTCATACTGTAGAAATTACCCATTCTGTGGTATTAATCAATCCTTGGTTGGTACAATTTCAGGTCTACAATGTTCCGTATACCTAATAGTTTTCCAGAGCTTGGATACTCTAAGCAATAAGCATTTGTGTGAGGTATACCAATGACTTTATGTGGTCCATTATAAACAAACTTAAATTTAGAGATTTCATTGTCTATCTCGCTCGATTTCTCATGAGCTTTTACAAGTACTAAGTCTCCGATTGCAAACTTAGCAAAACGCGCTTTAGCGTCATGACGACGTATGCGAGCATCGGCTTTTAGCTTCATTACATCTCGCAAACGATCTTTTTTCACACCAATACAAATGTCAATCCGTGGAGGGAATTTGATTATCTCTTCCACAAGTACCGGTTTGTCTGAAAACACACTCTTATTCCTCACCATTACTTCATACAGGGCTCGTCTATGTTCGTGTGTTACGTTTGACACACCGTCTACAATACTTTCCAATTCACTTTCTACATTATTGTCAATGCCGAGATTCCTCACATTACAGTAGTTCAAATTCATACCTACGTCAATACCATCCGGCCAGTTAACAATGTGTATAGGCTGGTATTGCCTATGCACACCGTCTCCTGCCTCGTCAAAACTAACTACTATTGTTTTATCTTGTGACGTACATGTCAAAGTTTTGCTTTCGCAATTAATCACTGCACGGTACTTTAATAGCCAATCTAACCCGATAATTACTTCCGTAGTTAAGTCTGGCACGGCGACAAACTCTTGTTCAAGGCATCACAACAATGTTTCACCAGGTAACGCCGATCGACTGCTGTTTGTGTATGAGAAATCGGTTGGAAACTTTCCTCATGTCAGTACGTTGTAAGTGTTGCCACCGGCGCCAACCTTGTGTGAATGCTCTGAAAAGCTAATCATTTGCATATCACAGCATCCTCTTCCTGCCGGTCCATTTCACGTCTGTAGCACGTCATCTTCGTGGTGTAGCAATTTTAATGGCCAGTAGCATAGATCCCATATGGTTTTCAAGGAAATCGTGTATCATTCTTCCTGCAAAATAGTGGCAAGTTCACGAAACGATGATGGGGGTTGTAACCTCCCCCTCACTTATCGACCTTAATGACAGTGAAAAATTAAACCGCGTGTACCTAATGGAAATTTGGGAAAAGCAATCGTCACCGAAGTTAATCTGTCGGTAAAGAGGGAGGAAAGGGTTACATCTAAATGAAAGGAAAAATGCAAATAAAACTGGTGGAAATTAATTTTGAAAAAGGGTAAAGTTAATAAAGAAAGTAAATGTGCGGTCGTTACATTAACAATTAACTAGCGGTAATTAGATGTTTGAGATTTGGGGGAAATTACGGTCGCCAGTCCTAAGGACAATTACTATAGTAACTGAAAAAGAAAGGTTATTACACATATAATTAGCACTAGAAGCGTGGCAACTGAAGGTTGACACGTGTAGTGTGAAAACTGAAAGTTGGTCAGAAGTAATAAATTTCACTACACTCTGACTTAATTTAGCAAAAGAATTAATAAAACCGGAAAATCGAAAGTAAATTTAGTAACTGAAGTTAATAGTGAGCTTTCTTTGTGAAGCACATTGAAATTGAGTAAAATACGGTTAGTCTTGGACTACCTCAACAATCATTTCAAAAGCTACTTGAATCTACGCAATAAAGAAATAAGAGATTTAACTTTGAACTTGAATTAAATGATTCTGAACAATTAACAATAGTAAAATTTAGTACGTACCAAGCTGAGCTGCAGTCACAGGTAAGCTAAAATACGGTAACAAAACTCGCACTCTTAATTTGGGCTTGTGTAATCTAAATATTGTAGCCAGCTATGAATACCTTAACTGAACTTTGAAATTAAAGCAGTGAAATCTAATGATGCTGGCGTTTGAATTTCAACGACACTCGGGCTCATTTCGGAAAAGGAAGGGACCCTGCTTGGCAATGCAATTGGGACAATGAGCAACAAAGGTTCATGCTAAGTTGCTGTAATTTTGTGATGCAACAATTTTAAAAGTTTGAAAAGCTGAGGTCTGCCATACAGTTCTAAAACTTTACGTGCTTCCAGTCTTCCTTGTTGGATGATTGAAGGTTTGAAGCCGTCGATCGAGGAGGTGGCGACAGTCACTCATTGTCGGCTGTCGCTGTTGCAGAAGCTGGATGTTGGCGCGCCTTCTTCTCGACACGGTCACCAGACGAAACGGGCTCTTGATGTGCTCCAGCTAATGCTTCCCGTCCGCGACACCATGTCAGAAACTATCACCTCAAGTCGAGCGCAATTACATGCTGCCAAACCCTGAAAGCGCGGCAACTCGCGGGAGCTTCACACAACACACCTGCTCCACTCGCTACTCCAGCCAGACCCTCTCTGCTCTGCCCGCGCTCCACGCGGCAGAGTTAACACTACCAAAGATCCTAAACACTTTTGTTCTCCACACGACCTATCGATGTATTCGTTCGATAACATAATTTTCCCTAGGCAAGACCCAGCGTAAAAATACTAATAATATTTACAAAATAAACCAATTATACATCGACATAAATGCATAAACATATATATACAAATTGTAAAACAATTACAATATATAAAGACACAGAAATGTTATATCTTCAGGTAACAAAATAAGGAAAAAAATTTGCAGTGCAATAGATGGAAATAGGAGGATATGCATTTCCGGCGTTACACGTGCCCCACATTGTCTGAGGATGTTCGTGCAACCTAAACAGACTCAGAAAATGTCCCAAAACAGAAACAGCGGAAATGCATATGCTCAAAACATCAAGTAAATTTAGCATTCGTTTAATTAACCATAAATCAATTTTTAGACCATAATAATTGAGTGGAGACACTCCTAATCTTAATCCACTCTGTCATCTTACACAAAAGAAAACAGGTTGACAACATATTAAAATTCATAGAAAACATAGAAAATGGTTTAGCTATTCTAAAATCATCAAAATTCCTAACAGTATCAACATATGGAATTCTATTTACAAAATTAACCAGAGTACATGGTCATAAAAAACAGGTATATCAAAATACGCAAATTAATAATTAATTACATAGAATACATATTTTATCTACTTTTCGTAATTAATATTCTCGTCATGAGAGTCCAATTAACGCTAAACAAGAAAATAATATTCAGTAGATCGAAAAAATCATAAATATTGTCAACAGAATTCTTTCACATCAGCTGTCCGGGAAGAAAAACAACTCCGCCTTCCGTACCCGCAAGTACAAATAATGCCGACAGCGGCACAAGAGCCGACAGCGGCTCCGCCTCGCCAGTATTGTTGCGCCCGCCTGTGCGGCACGCTTGATCTCACTCGCCTGTGTAACGGCATTTCCAGAACGTCCGTTTCACTGAACTCTTTCGGAAAAACTCACTCCCGAGTAATCTCAAGGAGTCCATTATCACTATCACAGTGGATAACTCGACACTGTCCATCATCACACGCATGTACTAGCCTGAAACTTAAAACAGCGTCGAAGTACATCGGCAATGACTAGTAAAACACATATTCATGAAATCTTACAGCTAGTTACAAAATCATATTTACATTGCTTAATCTACTGTGACGCAGCTGAAAACTTAAACTAGCAGCTTGGATTTTTCAATTGATAAATAATCACTCTCTCTTAAATCATTTAGTAAAATTTGATTACTTATTAATTACAACTTCTTTAATGTCCTCTTGGTCAGGCAAAAACATGGCAATCTAGCAAACCTTAAATCTTAAACTCTATATTTTCATACTGTAGAAATTACCCATTCTGTGGTATTAATCAATCCTTGGTTGGTACAATTTCAGGTCTACAATGTTCCGTATACCTAATAGTTTTCCAGAGCTTGGATACTCTAAGCAATAAGCATTTGTGTGAGGTATACCAATGACTTTATGTGGTCCATTATAAACAAACTTAAATTTAGAGATTTCATTGTCTATCTCGCTCGATTTCTCATGAGCTTTTACAAGTACTAAGTCTCCGATTGCAAACTTAGCAAAACGCGCTTTAGCGTCATGACGACGTATGCGAGCATCGGCTTTTAGCTTCATTACATCTCGCAAACGATCTTTTTTCACACCAATACAAATGTCAATCCGTGGAGGGAATTTGATTATCTCTTCCACAAGTACCGGTTTGTCTGAAAACACACTCTTATTCCTCATCATTACTTCATACAGGGCTCGTCTATGTTCGCGTGTTACGTTTGAGACATCGTCTACAATACTTTCCAATCCACTTTCTACATTATTGTCAATGCCGAGATTCCTCACATTACAGTAGTTCAAATTCATACCTACGTCAATACCATCCGGCCAGTTAACAATGTGTATAGGCTGGTATTGCCTATGCACACCATCTCCTGCCTCGTCAAAACTAACTACTATTGTTTTATCTTGTGACGTACATGTCAAAGTTTTGCTTTCGCAATTAATCACTGCACGGTACTTTAATAGCCAATCTAACCCGATAATTACTTCGGTAGTTAAGTCTGGCACGGCGACAAACTCTTGTTCAAGGCATCACAACAATGTTTCACCAGGTAACGCCGATCGACTGCTGTTTGTGTATGAGAAATCGGTTGGAAACTTTCCTCATGTCAGTACGTTGTAAGTGTTGCCACCGGCGCCAACCTTGTGTGAATGCTCTGAAAAGCTAATCATTTGCATATCACAGCATCCTCTTCCTGCCGGTCCATTTCACGTCTGTAGCACGTCATCTTCGTGGTGTAGCAATTTTAATGGCCAGTAGCGTAGATCCCATATGGTTTTCAAGGAAATCGTGTATCATTCTTCCTGCAAAATAGTGGCAAGTTCACGAAACGATGATGGGGGTTGTAACCTCCCCCTCACTTATCGACCTTAATGACAGTGAAAAATTAAACCGCGTGTACCTAATGGAAATTTGGGAAAAGCAATCGTCACCGAAGTTAATCTGTCGGTAAAGAGGGAGGAAAGGGTTACATCTAAATGAAAGGAAAAATGCAAATAAAACTGGTGGAAATTAATTTTGAAAAAGGGTAAAGTTAATAAAGAAAGTAAATGTGCGGTCGTTACATTAACAATTAACTAGCGGTAATTAGATGTTTGAGATTTGGGGGAAATTACGGTCGCCAGTCCTAAGGACAATTACTATAGTAACTGAAAAAGAAAGGTTATTACACATATAATTAGCACTAGAAGCGTGGCAACTGAAGGTTGACACGTGTAGTGTGAAAACTGAAAGTTGGTCAGAAGTAATAAATTTCACTACACTCTGACTTAATTTAGCAAAAGAATTAATAAAACCGGAAAATCGAAAGTAAATTTAGTGACTGAAGTTAATAGTGAGCTTTCTTTGTGAAGCACATTGAAATTGAGTAAAATACGGTTAGTCTTGGACTACCTCAACAATCATTTCAAAAGCTACTTGAATCTACGCAATTTAGAAATAAGAGATTTAACTTTGAACTTGAATTAAATGATTCTGAAAAATAAACAATAGTAAAATTTAGTACGTACCAAGCTGAGCTGCAGTCACAGGTAAGCTAAAATACGGTAACAAAACTCGCACTCTTAATTTGGGCTTGTGTAATCTAAATATTGTAGCCAGCTATGAATACCTTAACTGAACTTTGAAATTAAAGCAGTGAAATCTAATGATGCTGGCGTTTGAATTTCAACGACACTCGGGCTCATTTCGGAAAAGGAAGGGACCCTGCTTGGCAATGCAATTGGGACAATGAGCAACAAAGGTTCATGCTAAGTTGCTGTAATTTTGTGATGCAACAATTTTAAAAGTTTGAAAAGCTGAGGTCTGCCATACAGTTCTAAAACTTTACGTGCTTCCAGTCTTCCTTGTTGGATGATTGAAGGTTTGAAGCCGTCGATCGAGGAGGTGGCGACAGTCACTCATTGTCGGCTGTCGCTGTTGCAGAAGCTGGATGTTGGCGCGCCTTCTTCTCGACACGGTCACCAGACGAAACGGGCTCTTGATGTGCTCCAGCTAATGCTTCCCGTCCGCGACACCATGTCAGAAACTATCACCTCAAGTCGAGCGCAATTACATGCTGCCAAACCCTGAAAGCGCGGCAACTCGCGGGAGCTTCACACAACACACCTGCTCCACTCGCTACTCCAGCCAGACCCTCTCTGCTCTGCCCGCGCTCCACGCGGCAGAGTTAACACTACCAAAGATCCTAAACACTTTTGTTCTCCACACGACCTATCGATGTATTCGTTCGATAACATAATTTTCCCTAGGCAAGACCCAGCGTAAAAATACTAATAATATTTACAAAATAAACCAATTATACATCGACATAAATGCATAAACATATATATACAAATTGTAAAACAATTACAATATATAAAGACACAGAAATGTTATATCTTCAGGTAACAAAATAAGGAAAAAAATTTGCAGTGCAATAGATGGAAATAGGAGGATATGCATTTCCGGCGTTACACGTGCCCCACATTGTCTGAGGATGTTCGTGCAACCTAAACAGACTCAGAAAATGTCCCAAAACAGAAACAGCGGAAATGCATATGCTCAAAACATCAAGTAAATTTAGCATTCGTTTAATTAACCATAAATCAATTTTTAGACCATAATAATTGAGTGGAGACACTCCTAATCTTAATCCACTCTGTCATCTTACACAAAAGAAAACAGGTTGACAACATATTAAAATTCATAGAAAACATAGAAAATGGTTTAGCTATTCTAAAATCATCAAAATTCCTAACAGTATCAACATATGGAATTCTATTTACAAAATTAACCAGAGTACATGGTCATAAAAAACAGGTATATCAAAATACGCAAATTAATAATTAATTACATAGAATACATATTTTATCTACTTTTCGTAATTAATATTCTCGTCATGAGAGTCCAATTAACGCTAAACAAGAAAATAATATTCAGTAGATCGAAAAAATCATAAATATTGTCAACAGAATTCTTTCACATCAGCTGTCCGGGAAGAAAAACAACTCCGCCTTCCGTACCCGCAAGTACAAATAATGCCGACAGCGGCACAAGAGCCGACAGCGGCTCCGCCTCGCCAGTATTGTTGCGCCCGCCTGTGCGGCACGCTTGATCTCACTCGCCTGTGTAACGGCATTTCCAGAACGTCCGTTTCACTGAACTCTTTCGGAAAAACTCACTCCCGAGTAATCTCAAGGAGTCCATTATCACTATCACAGTGGATAACTCGACACTGTCCATCATCACACGCATGTACTAGCCTGAAACTTAAAACAGCGTCGAAGTACATCGGCAATGACTAGTAAAACACATATTCATGAAATCTTACAGCTAGTTACAAAATCATATTTACATTGCTTAATCTACTGTGACGCAGCTGAAAACTTAAACTAGCAGCTTGGATTTTTCAATTGATAAATAATCACTCTCTCTTAAATCATTTAGTAAAATTTGATTACTTATTAATTACAACTTCTTTAATGTCCTCTTGGTCAGGCAAAAACATGGCAATCTAGCAAACCTTAAATCTTAAACTCTATATTTTCATACTGTAGAAATTACCCATTCTGTGGTATTAATCAATCCTTGGTTGGTACAATTTCAGGTCTACAATGTTCCGTATACCTAATAGTTTTCCAGAGCTTGGATACTCTAAGCAATAAGCATTTGTGTGAGGTATACCAATGACTTTATGTGGTCCATTATAAACAAACTTAAATTTAGAGATTTCATTGTCTATCTCGCTCGATTTCTCATGAGCTTTTACAAGTACTAAGTCTCCGATTGCAAACTTAGCAAAACGCGCTTTAGCGTCATGACGACGTATGCGAGCATCGGCTTTTAGCTTCATTACATCTCGCAAACGATCTTTTTTCACACCAATACAAATGTCAATCCGTGGAGGGAATTTGATTATCTCTTCCACAAGTACCGGTTTGTCTGAAAACACACTCTTATTCCTCATCATTACTTCATACAGGGCTCGTCTATGTTCGCGTGTTACGTTTGAGACATCGTCTACAATACTTTCCAATCCACTTTCTACATTATTGTCAATGCCGAGATTCCTCACATTACAGTAGTTCAAATTCATACCTACGTCAATACCATCCGGCCAGTTAACAATGTGTATAGGCTGGTATTGCCTATGCACACCGTCTCCTGCCTCGTCAAAACTAACTACTATTGTTTTATCTTGTGACGTACATGTCAAAGTTTTGCTTTCGCAATTAATCACTGCACGGTACTTTAATAGCCAATCTAACCCGATAATTACTTCGGTAGTTAAGTCTGGCACGGCGACAAACTCTTGTTCAAGGCATCACAACAATGTTTCACCAGGTAACGCCGATCGACTGCTGTTTGTGTATGAGAAATCGGTTGGAAACTTTCCTCATGTCAGTACGTTGTAAGTGTTGCCACCGGCGCCAACCTTGTGTGAATGCTCTGAAAAGCTAATCATTTGCATATCACAGCATCCTCTTCCTGCCGGTCCATTTCACGTCTGTAGCACGTCATCTTCGTGGTGTAGCAATTTTAATGGCCAGTAGCGTAGATCCCATATGGTTTTCAAGGAAATCGTGTATCATTCTTCCTGCAAAATAGTGGCAAGTTCACGAAACGATGATGGGGGTTGTAACCTCCCCCTCACTTATCGACCTTAATGACAGTGAAAAATTAAACCGCGTGTACCTAATGGAAATTTGGGAAAAGCAATCGTCACCGAAGTTAATCTGTCGGTAAAGAGGGAGGAAAGGGTTACATCTAAATGAAAGGAAAAATGCAAATAAAACTGGTGGAAATTAATTTTGAAAAAGGGTAAAGTTAATAAAGAAAGTAAATGTGCGGTCGTTACATTAACAATTAACTAGCGGTAATTAGATGTTTGAGATTTGGGGGAAATTACGGTCGCCAGTCCTAAGGACAATTACTATAGTAACTGAAAAAGAAAGGTTATTACACATATAATTAGCACTAGAAGCGTGGCAACTGAAGGTTGACACGTGTAGTGTGAAAACTGAAAGTTGGTCAGAAGTAATAAATTTCACTACACTCTGACTTAATTTAGCAAAAAAATTAATAAAACCGGAAAATCGAAAGTAAATTTAGTGACTGAAGTTAATAGTGAGCTTTCTTTGTGAAGCACATTGAAATTGAGTAAAATACGGTTAGTCTTGGACTACCTCAACAATCATTTCAAAAGCTACTTGAATCTACGCAATTTAGAAATAAGAGATTTAACTTTGAACTTGAATTAAATGATTCTGAAAAATAAACAATAGTAAAATTTAGTACGTACCAAGCTGAGCTGCAGTCACAGGTAAGCTAAAATACGGTAACAAAACTCGCACTCTTAATTTGGGCTTGTGTAATCTAAATATTGTAGCCAGCTATGAATACCTTAACTGAACTTTGAAATTAAAGCAGTGAAATCTAATGATGCTGGCGTTTGAATTTCAACGACACTCGGGCTCATTTCGGAAAAGGAAGGGACCCTGCTTGGCAATGCAATTGGGACAATGAGCAACAAAGGTTCATGCTAAGTTGCTGTAATTTTGTGATGCAACAATTTTAAAAGTTTGAAAAGCTGAGGTCTGCCATACAGTTCTAAAACTTTACGTGCTTCCAGTCTTCCTTGTTGGATGATTGAAGGTTTGAAGCCGTCGATCGAGGAGGTGGCGACAGTCACTCATTGTCGGCTGTCGCTGTTGCAGAAGCTGGATGTTGGCGCGCCTTCTTCTCGACACGGTCACCAGACGAAACGGGCTCTTGATGTGCTCCAGCTAATGCTTCCCGTCCGCGACACCATGTCAGAAACTATCACCTCAAGTCGAGCGCAATTACATGCTGCCAAACCCTGAAAGCGCGGCAACTCGCGGGAGCTTCACACAACACACCTGCTCCACTCGCTACTCCAGCCAGACCCTCTCTGCTCTGCCCGCGCTCCACGCGGCAGAGTTAACACTACCAAAGATCCTAAACACTTTTGTTCTCCACACGACCTATCGATGTATTCGTTCGATAACATAATTTTCCCTAGGCAAGACCCAGCGTAAAAATACTAATAATATTTACAAAATAAACCAATTATACATCGACATAAATGCATAAACATATATATACAAATTGTAAAACAATTACAATATATAAAGACACAGAAATGTTATATCTTCAGGTAACAAAATAAGGAAAAAAATTTGCAGTGCAATAGATGGAAATAGGAGGATATGCATTTCCGGCGTTACACGTGCCCCACATTGTCTGAGGATGTTCGTGCAACCTAAACAGACTCAGAAAATGTCCCAAAACAGAAACAGCGGAAATGCATATGCTCAAAACATCAAGTAAATTTAGCATTCGTTTAATTAACCATAAATCAATTTTTAGACCATAATAATTGAGTGGAGACACTCCTAATCTTAATCCACTCTGTCATCTTACACAAAAGAAAACAGGTTGACAACATATTAAAATTCATAGAAAACATAGAAAATGGTTTAGCTATTCTAAAATCATCAAAATTCCTAACAGTATCAACATATGGAATTCTATTTACAAAATTAACCAGAGTACATGGTCATAAAAAACAGGTATATCAAAATACGCAAATTAATAATTAATTACATAGAATACATATTTTATCTACTTTTCGTAATTAATATTCTCGTCATGAGAGTCCAATTAACGCTAAACAAGAAAATAATATTCAGTAGATCGAAAAAATCATAAATATTGTCAACAGAATTCTTTCACATCAGCTGTCCGGGAAGAAAAACAACTCCGCCTTCCGTACCCGCAAGTACAAATAATGCCGACAGCGGCACAAGAGCCGACAGCGGCTCCGCCTCGCCAGTATTGTTGCGCCCGCCTGTGCGGCACGCTTGATCTCACTCGCCTGTGTAACGGCATTTCCAGAACGTCCGTTTCACTGAACTCTTTCGGAAAAACTCACTCCCGAGTAATCTCAAGGAGTCCATTATCACTATCACAGTGGATAACTCGACACTGTCCATCATCACACGCATGTACTAGCCTGAAACTTAAAACAGCGTCGAAGTACATCGGCAATGACTAGTAAAACACATATTCATGAAATCTTACAGCTAGTTACAAAATCATATTTACATTGCTTAATCTACTGTGACGCAGCTGAAAACTTAAACTAGCAGCTTGGATTTTTCAATTGATAAATAATCACTCTCTCTTAAATCATTTAGTAAAATTTGATTACTTATTAATTACAACTTCTTTAATGTCCTCTTGGTCAGGCAAAAACATGGCAATCTAGCAAACCTTAAATCTTAAACTCTATATTTTCATACTGTAGAAATTACCCATTCTGTGGTATTAATCAATCCTTGGTTGGTACAATTTCAGGTCTACAATGTTCCGTATACCTAATAGTTTTCCAGAGCTTGGATACTCTAAGCAATAAGCATTTGTGTGAGGTATACCAATGACTTTATGTGGTCCATTATAAACAAACTTAAATTTAGAGATTTCATTGTCTATCTCGCTCGATTTCTCATGAGCTTTTACAAGTACTAAGTCTCCGATTGCAAACTTAGCAAAACGCGCTTTAGCGTCATGACGACGTATGCGAGCATCGGCTTTTAGCTTCATTACATCTCGCAAACGATCTTTTTTCACACCAATACAAATGTCAATCCGTGGAGGGAATTTGATTATCTCTTCCACAAGTACCGGTTTGTCTGAAAACACACTCTTATTCCTCATCATTACTTCATACAGGGCTCGTCTATGTTCGCGTGTTACGTTTGAGACATCGTCTACAATACTTTCCAATCCACTTTCTACATTATTGTCAATGCCGAGATTCCTCACATTACAGTAGTTCAAATTCATACCTACGTCAATACCATCCGGCCAGTTAACAATGTGTATAGGCTGGTATTGCCTATGCACACCGTCTCCTGCCTCGTCAAAACTAACTACTATTGTTTTATCTTGTGACGTACATGTCAAAGTTTTGCTTTCGCAATTAATCACTGCACGGTACTTTAATAGCCAATCTAACCCGATAATTACTTCGGTAGTTAAGTCTGGCACGGCGACAAACTCTTGTTCAAGGCATCACAACAATGTTTCACCAGGTAACGCCGATCGACTGCTGTTTGTGTATGAGAAATCGGTTGGAAACTTTCCTCATGTCAGTACGTTGTAAGTGTTGCCACCGGCGCCAACCTTGTGTGAATGCTCTGAAAAGCTAATCATTTGCATATCACAGCATCCTCTTCCTGCCGGTCCATTTCACGTCTGTAGCACGTCATCTTCGTGGTGTAGCAATTTTAATGGCCAGTAGCGTAGATCCCATATGGTTTTCAAGGAAATCGTGTATCATTCTTCCTGCAAAATAGTGGCAAGTTCACGAAACGATGATGGGGGTTGTAACCTCCCCCTCACTTATCGACCTTAATGACAGTGAAAAATTAAACCGCGTGTACCTAATGGAAATTTGGGAAAAGCAATCGTCACCGAAGTTAATCTGTCGGTAAAGAGGGAGGAAAGGGTTACATCTAAATGAAAGGAAAAATGCAAATAAAACTGGTGGAAATTAATTTTGAAAAAGGGTAAAGTTAATAAAGAAAGTAAATGTGCGGTCGTTACATTAACAATTAACTAGCGGTAATTAGATGTTTGAGATTTGGGGGAAATTACGGTCGCCAGTCCTAAGGACAATTACTATAGTAACTGAAAAAGAAAGGTTATTACACATATAATTAGCACTAGAAGCGTGGCAACTGAAGGTTGACACGTGTAGTGTGAAAACTGAAAGTTGGTCAGAAGTAATAAATTTCACTACACTCTGACTTAATTTAGCAAAAGAATTAATAAAACCGGAAAATCGAAAGTAAATTTAGTGACTGAAGTTAATAGTGAGCTTTCTTTGTGAAGCACATTGAAATTGAGTAAAATACGGTTAGTCTTGGACTACCTCAACAATCATTTCAAAAGCTACTTGAATCTACGCAATTTAGAAATAAGAGATTTAACTTTGAACTTGAATTAAATGATTCTGAAAAATAAACAATAGTAAAATTTAGTACGTACCAAGCTGAGCTGCAGTCACAGGTAAGCTAAAATACGGTAACAAAACTCGCACTCTTAATTTGGGCTTGTGTAATCTAAATATTGTAGCCAGCTATGAATACCTTAATTGAACTTTGAAATTAAAGCAGTGAAATCTAATGATGCTGGCGTTTGAATTTCAACGACACTCGGGCTCATTTCGGAAAAGGAAGGGACCCTGCTTGGCAATGCAATTGGGACAATGAGCAACAAAGGTTCATGCTAAGTTGCTGTAATTTTGTGATGCAACAATTTTAAAAGTTTGAAAAGCTGAGGTCTGCCATACAGTTCTAAAACTTTACGTGCTTCCAGTCTTCCTTGTTGGATGATTGAAGGTTTGAAGCCGTCGATCGAGGAGGTGGCGACAGTCACTCATTGTCGGCCGTCGCTGTTGCAGAAGCTGGATGTTGGCGCGCCTTCTTCTCGACACGGTCACCAGACGAAACGGGCTCTTGATGTGCTCCAGCTAATGCTTCGCGTCCGCGACACCATGTCAGAAACTATCACCTCAAGTCGAGCGCAATTACATGCTGCCAAACCCTGAAAGCGCGGCAACTCGCGGGAGCTTCACACAACACACCTGCTCCACTCGCTACTCCAGCCAGACCCTCTCTGCTCTGCCCGCGCTCCACGCGGCAGAGTTAACACTAGCAAAGATCCTAAACACTTTTGTTCTCCACACGACCTATCGATGTATTCGTTCGATAACATAATTTTCTCTAGGCAAGACCCAGCGTAAAAATACTAATAATATTTACAAAATAAACCAATTATACATCGACATAAATGCATAAACATATATATACAAATTGTAAAACAATTACAATATATAAAGACACAGAAATGTTATATCTTCAGGTAACAAAATAAGGAAAAAAATTTGCAGTGCAATAGATGGAAATAGGAGGATATGCATTTCCGGCGTTACACGTGCCCCACATTGTCTGAGGATGTTCGTGCAACCTAAACAGACTCAGAAAATGTCCCAAAACAGAAACAGCGGAAATGCATATGCTCAAAACATCAAGTAAATTTAGCATTCGTTTAATTAACCATAAATCAATTTTTAGACCATAATAATTGAGTGGAGACACTCCTAATCTTAATCCACTCTGTCATCTTACACAAAAGAAAACAGGTTGACAACATATTAAAATTCATAGAAAACATAGAAAATGGTTTAGCTATTCTAAAATCATCAAAATTCCTAACAGTATCAACATATGGAATTCTATTTACAAAATTAACCAGAGTACATGGTCATAAAAAACAGGTATATCAAAATACGCAAATTAATAATTAATTACATAGAATACATATTTTATCTACTTTTCGTAATTAATATTCTCGTCATGAGAGTCCAATTAACGCTAAACAAGAAAATAATATTCAGTAGATCGAAAAAATCATAAATATTGTCAACAGAATTCTTTCACATCAGCTGTCCGGGAAGAAAAACAACTCCGCCTTCCGTACCCGCAAGTACAAATAATGCCGACAGCGGCACAAGAGCCGACAGCGGCTCCGCCTCGCCAGTATTGTTGCGCCCGCCTGTGCGGCACGCTTGATCTCACTCGCCTGTGTAACGGCATTTCCAGAACGTCCGTTTCACTGAACTCTTTCGGAAAAACTCACTCCCGAGTAATCTCAAGGAGTCCATTATCACTATCACAGTGGATAACTCGACACTGTCCATCATCACACGCATGTACTAGCCTGAAACTTAAAACAGCGTCGAAGTACATCGGCAATGACTAGTAAAACACATATTCATGAAATCTTACAGCTAGTTACAAAATCATATTTACATTGCTTAATCTACTGTGACGCAGCTGAAAACTTAAACTAGCAGATTGGATTTTTCAATTGATAAATAATCACTCTCTCTTAAATCATTTAGTAAAATTTGATTACTTATTAATTACAACTTCTTTAATGTCCTCTTGGTCAGGCAAAAACATGGCAATCTAGCAAACCTTAAATCTTAAACTCTATATTTTCATACTGTAGAAATTACCCATTCTGTGGTATTAATCAATCCTTGGTTGGTACAATTTCAGGTCTACAATGTTCCGTATACCTAATAGTTTTCCAGAGCTTGGATACTCTAAGCAATAAGCATTTGTGTGAGGTATACCAATGACTTTATGTGGTCCATTATAAACAAACTTAAATTTAGAGATTTCATTGTCTATCTCGCTCGATTTCTCATGAGCTTTTACAAGTACTAAGTCTCCGATTGCAAACTTAGCAAAACGCGCTTTAGCGTCATGACGACGTATGCGAGCATCGGCTTTTAGCTTCATTACATCTCGCAAACGATCTTTTTTCACACCAATACAAATGTCAATCCGTGGAGGGAATTTGATTATCTCTTCCACAAGTACCGGTTTGTCTGAAAACACACTCTTATTCCTCATCATTACTTCATACAGGGCTCGTCTATGTTCGTGTGTTATGTTTGACACACCGTCTACAATACTTTCCAATTCACTTTCTACATTATTGTCAATGCCGAGATTCCTCACATTACAGTAGTTCAAATTCATACCTACGTCAATACCATCCGGCCAGTTAACAATGTGTATAGGCTGGTATTGCCTATGCACACCGTCTCCTGCCTCGTCAAAACTAACTACTATTGTTTTATCTTGTGACGTACATGTCAAAGTTTTGCTTTCGCAATTAATCACTGCACGGTACTTTAATAGCCAATCTAACCCGATAATTACTTCCGTAGTTAAGTCTGGCACGACGACAAACTCTTGTTCAAATCGTGCCCCACATATCTCGAAGTTGACAAAAATCTGTTTTGTGACCGGTTTACTGGCCTTTCCAGTAGCACCGATAATTTTCACTCCTGTTACTGGCATAACTACGATACCAGGTCTGTCTTTCAGTAACTCAAATATTTTCCCAGATACAGCACTCAATTCTGCAGCGGAGTCAATCAACACGTTTAGTTGTAGGTCGTGCATATTAACAAACACTACTATCTGTCTAGACTTATCCTCGACTGTTTCTTCATTTTCCTTGTCTATATCCAGGTCATTCCAGAAAAAACCATCCGGCCTTGATCCTAAATCCGGCTTATCTGGCGGCTTTTTCAGCCTCTGTTCAAATACAGTTTTAATTTCAACACGTTTGTCCTGAGGCTTAGTCTGTAGCTTCGCCTCCAATACCGAAACCTTATCCTGTAGCTCGTCAACTAGTGAGTGTTGCTTTGCTATCAATTCACTAATTGTCACTTTCGTTGATTCCTCTTTGGTCCGATTGATCTCATCTGCCAATCTACCTGGAGGATTGTACCCAGTAGTATCTGCAATTACTTCCTCTGGATCTGGGCAGCCCACACTGCTACCGTCCGACCGTATAACATCAGCTCTAACCTCATACACGCTGTAATCTATGTGCTTTTCTACCAATCGTGTCCGGCTATCACTAAAATTTTCGTAACCTTTCTCCTTAATACTCTCGCAATGTTTACAACTGGAGGTTTGCGTCGGATGCGTCGGCTTCTACTACCACTACAGCTTTCGGTAAGGTCTGCCGGTTAGGGCTAGAACTTTCCGTTACTACTTCAACATCCAACTCTTGCGGTATGAAACACGACGAATCTTGCTCGTGCTCCCCATTAACATCAACTATTTCTGGTAAAGTCTGCCGGTTAGGGCCAGAGCTTTCTATCACATCACAAACACTATCTTCCTGCGGGACGAGACGCGGCAAATCCTGCCCGCGCTCCCCATAAACACTTCTCCCATACAGGCCCCTATAATCTCTTAGTTCGTCGTATAAGCGACCGAACTGCCTTAACCAGACCTCATCCCTCTCTGCATCCCCTCGCTCGATGACGGACGTTTTATCCGACATCTGATCTTCTCTCAACACTTGCGAATCATTCTTAAACTCAATCTTCAGTTCCGCTGTGGGTGTTACAGCTGCCACTTTATAATCGATTTCCGGAACACTACTTAAATTGTTCTCACTGACAGTGAATGTATTTTTTACTGCCGTGTTTACAGCTGGCCTACTACTTGTGGGCGCACTCCTTTCTCCTAACACTGGCACACTCTCCCGCCGTTGATTATTCCATACGGAATTTTCATAACGACGACACCTGGGTTTTCTCTTGTTATTGGGCCTCCGAAATTTCTCCACGCCCGGTCGGCCCCTCACCGGCGCGGCTAATGGTTTCCCTGTCTCGTCCCAGCAGATACGCTCCCCAGATGCTGCTGAGGCGGCTGATAACACCCTCTGGCGTTATTACTATTCTGCGAAGCCCGTATCACGCTAGTATGATACTGGTTTCCGTCATTCCTGTTATTATTTGCATTGTACCGATTGTCAGTACGACCCGAACCACTATTGTTATTGCTGCCAAGATTGCGGTATGCACTGTTCCCATGGTTATCATTGTTGTGATACCCGTTGTTGTTACCACGGCCTCTACCACTGTCGCGATTATTGCGCCAATTGTCCTCGTCCTCAACTCTTTCCAGGAAATAATCGATTGTCCTGTAATTGCTTCCTACGTAGCGTTTTGTATCATCTGGAAGCTTCTTGTAGAGTTCCCAGACTATTTCGGATTCCGTGCGGCGATCACGCAAATATTCCAACTTACGGATCCAGCCCTCACAAAACTCCTTCATCGAGCCGCGCGAATTCGCATCGAAAGGCCTCGATACGACAAATTCGCGCCAGACACTTTGCTGTTTTTGCTCTGACCAGCATTCAGCCAGAAACAAATTTTTAAACTCGTCAAAAGTCAGGTTCGCAATGTTGGGGTTTAAGCCCCAACGCTTGGCATCACCAGCCAACACATCAATAACCGCATTAATTTTTCTCTCATTAGTACATGAACTGGGTAAAACTCTTTCACAATTTTTAATGAAATCCGTCGGGTGTATACCGCCTTTTTTCAAGGGGTCGAACCGCTCCTCTTTCGTCAACAATTCCGAACTATGTGCACAGATTGGCACATAGCTCTGTTTTTCGTCAAGTTTCTTTTCTAATTCCGACACTCTCATAATTACTTGGCAAGTGGTTGTCGCAAGCGTTTCTACTTCTCTTTTTTTCTCTTCGCAGGTATTAGCCTGCTTCGTCACTTTGGTATCTACTTCGGATACTAAAGCCTTTAAAGTTTCCACCTTCTTTTGAACCTCTTTTTCCACTAATTGAATTTGTTCCGTCACCTTATTCTCGATGATCGGAGCAACTGCTTCTCCTACACTTTTCTCGATTCTGCTAATTTCGGAATAAAAACGAGTATTTATGCTCGCAATTTCCGCCTGAACGCCTATGATTTCCTGTTTAAGGTTACCGATTTCGGTATTAATCACAACAATATCTTCTTTGATTTTATCAACTTTTGTGTTAACAACTCCAACATTCTTGTTAACAACATTAAAAGCTTTGATCTGATTGTCTAGCATTCGTTCAATTTTTTCAGACTGAGCTTCTTGCTTGGCAGCCTGAGCTTCTTGCTTTGGCAGCCTGAGCTTCTTGCTTGGCAGCCTGATCATCTTGCTTGGCAGACAGAGCTTTAATTTCTGCCGATTGACTCTTAATTTCGTTAATCAAAACATTCAATAAATCAGTTAAATTCCCGGAAACTACCGGTTTTACTTCCGTAGCGGTTTCCTGTTTAATCGTACCCCCGTATTCGTCATCAAGGGATTCAGATTTGATATTCACTTCCGATTCCGAAACATTTTCTAAAGTTTGGAATTCCATTTCCGCTCTTTGTTGCATTTCGGCGGTCGCGTCTTCCATGCTAGCCGCCTACCCCTGAACAATGGGTACCGCGGTGCGCGTTTCCCACTGTTCGACCGATTGTTCCATATCCAAGTCTACCAAATTTTGGCAATTGTTGCCTTCACTCATTTTAATAATTTTCAATATAAATGCCAAATCTCAAATCTAATTAGGGTTCCTCACACTAATATTCTCGCTGACGTATTGACCATTTCGTAACCAGTACTTTGTTACGAGATTTGCACAATGCAAAATTCGTGTCCAGAACAACCTCAAATCTGAAGATTGTCCTGTCACCAGGTCGCCACGTGTAACCTCACCCTCACTTATCGACCTTACTGACAGTGAAAAATTAAACCGCGTGTACCTAATGGAAATTTGGGAAAAGCAATCGTCACCGAAGTTAATCTGTCGGTAAAGAGGGAGGAAAGGGTTACATCTAAATGAAAGGAAAAATGCAAATAAAACTGGTGGAAATTAATTTTGAAAAAGGGTAAAGTTAATAAAGAAAGTAAATGTGCGGTCGTTACGGTAACAATTAACTAGCGGTAATTAGATGTTTGAGATTTGGGGGAAATTACGGTCGCCAGTCCTAAGGACAATTACTATAGTAACTGAAAAAGAAAGGTTATTACACATATAATTAGCACTAGAAGCGTGGCAACTGAAGGTTGACACGTGTAGTGTGAAAACTGAAAGTTGGTCAGAAGTAATAAATTTCACTACACTCTGACTTAATTTAGCAAAAGAATTAATAAAACCGGAAAATCGAAAGTAAATTTAGTGACTGAAGTTAATAGTGAGCTTTCTTTGTGAAGCACATTGAAATTGAGTAAAATACGGTTAGTCTTGGACTACCTCAACAATCATTTCAAAAGCTACTTGAATCTACGCAATTTAGAAATAAGAGATTTAACTTTGAACTTGAATTAAATGATTCTGAACAATTAACAATAGTAAAATTTAGTACGTACCAAGCTGAGCTGCAGTCACAGGTAAGCTAAAATACGGTAACAAAACTCGCACTCTTAATTTGGGCTTGTGTAATCTAAATATTGTAGCCAGCTATGAATACCTTAACTGAACTTTGAAATTAAAGCAGTGAAATCTAATGATGCTGGCGTTTGAATTTCAACGACACTCGGGCTCATTTCGGAAAAGGAAGGGACCCTGCTTGGCAATGCAATTGGGACAATGAGCAACAAAGGTTCATGCTAAGTTGCTGTAATTTTGTGATGCAACAATTTTAAAAGTTTGAAAAGCTGAGGTCTGCCATACAGTTCTAAAACTTTACGTGCTTCCAGTCTTCCTTGTTGGATGATTGAAGGTTTGAAGCCGTCGATGGAGGAGGTGGCGACAGTCACTCATTGTCGGCCGTCGCTGTTGCAGAAGCTGGATGTTGGCGCGCCTTCTTCTCGACACGGTCACCAGACGAAACGGGCTCTTGATGTGCTCCAGCTAATGCTTCGCGTCCGCGACACCATGTCAGAAACTATCACCTCAAGTCGAGCGCAATTACATGCTGCCAAACCCTGAAAGCGCGGCAACTCGCGGGAGCTTCACACAACACACCTGCTCCACTCGCTACTCCAGCCAGACCCTCTCTGCTCTGCCCGCGCTCCACGCGACAGAGTTAACACTACCAAAGATCCTAAACACTTTTGTTCTCCACACGACCTATCGATGTATTCGTTCGATAACATAATTTTCCCTAGGCATGACCCAGCGTAAAAGTACTAATAATATTTACAAAATAAACCAATTATACATCGACATAAATGCATAAACATATATATACAAATTGTAAAACAATTACAATATATAAAGACACAGAAATGTTATATCTTCAGGTAACAAAATAAGGAAAAAAATTTGCAGTGCAATAGATGGAAATAGGAGGATATGCATTTCCGGCGTTACAGGGTGATAACGGTCACGCACCCTTTTCCCCAAAATAGACCACAAAAGCTCAATAATTATGAGGTCTCATGACTCTGGTGGTCAGCGGAGATGTGACAATTCATCCTCGTGTTCACAAAAACCAGTCCTGGACTGTGTTTCAAGAGTGAACAGCGGCCCTGTCCTCTTGGAATGCAGTTTGATCGGGGACCAGACATTGAATCGTGGGACTGACCTGACCAGCCACAATGGTCCTTCACCGTAATGCAGTCTTACAGAGAAACCATGAGTCCACGAAACACTATGACATGGCTACCCAAATCATCACCGAACCTCCGCCATGTTTTATTCTCGTGCCGTAAACTCGGCCAGAATTTGGAAACAGTATGAAACAAGACTCACCAGACCAATGATATTCTTCTGTTGTTCCTTAGTCCAGGTTTTACGTCTTCGGCATCACGTTTTCTTGTTACGTGCCCTTGCAACACTGGTAAGCGGTTTTGGAAGTCCATCTCACACCGCAATTCTCTGTTCATGTAACTCCCTTCGTATTATTCTGACGCTGACAGAGTTCTGCAATGACTTTTGTTTGCTGTCATCTTCTTATTTTTCGTCACAGTCCTCTCCAATCCCCACCCGTCACAATCACTCAACACACACTTTCATCCTCTTCGTGATTTAGCGAGTGCTGCTCTGCTGCATTGCCTGTATCTGCTATAAATCTTCGAAGGGGTGCCTCTTGAAACACCAAACTCTTCGGCTAGCTTGGTTACGAAAGCACCCACCGACACCAACAACTTGCTCAATTTCTAATTGATTTAGGTGCGACATAATTCGGGCAATGGCCTTGCCGCAGTGGATACACCGGTTACCGTGAGATCACCGAAATTAAGCGCTGTCGGGCGTGGTCGGCACTTGGATGGGTGACCATCCAGGCCGCCATGCGCTGTTGCCATTTTTCTGGGCGCACTCAGCCTCGTGATGCCAATTGAGGAGCTACTCGACCGATTAGTAGCGGCTTCGGTCAAGAAGACAATCATTATGACCGGGAGAGCAGTGTGCTGACCCCATGCCCTCCTATTGCATCCTCCACTGAGGATGACACGGCGGTCGGATGGTCCCGGTAGGCCACTCGTGGCCTGAAGACGGAGTGAGTGCGACATAATTCACTTACAGCTACACATAACTCGTTATGAGTACAAGTGACACTTGCTACTTATCAACAACAATGCACAGGTGCTGGTCTTGGTCAAATACAACGGCGCAAACAGCAGGCTTGGCTAACTCCTGCATTTATGCTGAACCACGCATTTATCGCAGTGTTTCCCAGCCACGCATTATGGTGTGTCTCGGAAGGTACTTCTGGTAGCATTATCCCCAACCCCTCCCCCTCCCCCTCCCCCCTCCCCTACACACCACTTTTCCGTTCCATTTGCGAATGGTGCGCGGGATGAAAGATTGGCAGTAAAGGCCCAATGTTCTTTTCGTGGTCATTCTGCGAGATGTGTGTGGAAGGAAGTAATAAGTTGGTGTCCGACTCCTCTTGGAACGTAGCTCTCAGAATTTCAACAGCGAACCTCTTCGTGATGCACAACACCCCTCTTCTGGCTTCTGTCCCTGCAGTTCGTTAAGCATCTCTGCAACATTCTTGCGCTTACTAAATGATCTCGTGACGAAACTCGCCGCTCTTCGTTGTACCTTATCATCATCATCATTTTCTTAGGACTTTGTCCCACTTCAACGCGGGGTCGGCCCTTTTACTATGGAAATGGCAACGTTACTGTAAGAGGGTGGCCGGAATCCCTTTCTGTCGCCACCCAGTACCCCCGGACGGAAGTAGTGCACCCAAGCTGTCTGTCTCTAGTGGAAGCCATGAAATAGTGCAAACATTTTCAAATGTCAGCGAGTCGTGTAGCTGAGTCGGGACATGGGGACCAGCCCCGTATTCACCTAGAGGGATGTGAAAAACCGCCTAAAAACCACATCGAGGCAGGCCGGCACATTGTCCCTCGTCGTTAATCCGCTGGGCGGATTCGATCCGGGGCCGGCGTGCCTACCCGAGTCCAGGAAGCAGCGCATTAGCGCTCTCGGCTAACCTGACGGGTCATGTTGTATCTTATCAATTCAATTAATCCAGGTTGGTAAGAGTCGCCGACTCATGGTAAATACTCATGAATCGGCCGAAAGAGTATTTTTTAAAGCACTTCTTTCATGCATTAGTTATACTCCTTATGATTCGTGCAATGAATCTCAGCCTGGCATCTAATTTTTCTACAACATCTTTCATGTGGAATTTTCACTTTACGCCGCACGAGATGGTTACTCCTAGCTGTTTTACGGTAATTCTTGATTCCAGCGATTTATCGCCAATACTATAATCAAACAGTAGTGTACCTCTTCAACAACCGATGCGCAATGCCTTGCATTTATTTATGTTAGGGATCAACTGCCACCCCCTGCACCAAACGTCTGTCCTCTCCAGGTCTTCCTAAATTTCTCTACGATCTTATTGCAGTACAACCTTCCGACAGACAGCGACCGCGAATATCATCAGGGTGGCTCCAACGTTATCCACTAGATCGCTAAAGTAAACTGTGAACAGTAACGACCCTATTTCATTTCGTTTTGGTGTTCGTGAAATTACCTTTACATCTGCCGACTTTTTTCCATTACTATTCATGTGTTGTGTTCTGCCTGCAAGAAAGTGCTGTATTCAGTCACAAATCTGGTCTGGTGTCAGGTAAGCTTATATTTTGTTCAACAAACTACAGTGTGGAACTACGTCGGATACCTTCCGAAAGTCAAGGAACATAGCATCCTGTTTCGTAAGGTCTCCGTCTGCAGAAAAATGATTGAGTTTTACAGAGGGAGTTTTTCGTACTCCAAAGGGGTCATTACGTTTCATCGTAAAATATGATCTGTGACAGATTGAAGTAAGCGACACAGCCTGTAATTATGTGCATATGTCCGAAGAGCCTTCTTGAAAATGGGAATAACCTGCGCTTTTTTCCAATTGCTAAGTACCCTTCATTGCTCCAGCAACCTATGATAAACTACTGCTGGAAGGGGAGCACTTTCTTTGCGTAATCTCTGTATAATCCCATACGTTTCTCATTCTGTCCCTTTTCCATATTGTAGGCTCTCACCGCTACTCTGTCTTGTGCGAGTCACTTTATCACTGTGTACTAGGGTACGAGTAATTATCCACGATGTGCGATACGATCTAGAGGGTGAGGCATTTAAAACTGTTTCTGGAAATATCTGGAAAAATACAATTTGGATTAAGAAAAGGTTATAATAAAAGTTGTTCATCTCAAAGGGGGGGACATCCAGTAACACCAAACTCAACCGGATGCCCGTGCCAGACACCCGGAGGGCGGGAGGGGATCATCTTTGAAATCTTAAATACGAACCCCCATCTTTCATTGTGGATTCGGATTCTCCGGGAAAGTATACACAGCTTTTGTATATAATATTTTTCTCATTGCATGATATAGGGCACTGTAATCAACAAAAACCAAGACAGGTTAAAAACCGTTGAAAAATGATAATACCCCATAAATACACTTCATGTTAGCATCCCAGGAGGTCAGAAAGGCAATTATTCCAGAAACTTTAGTGAGAAACCGATTTTTTGTACCAAAACGTACATTAGTGCTCGGCGTATTGTATGAGGTTCAGGAATTTCTCAAAGATGATTTCTGCACATATTGCGTGAACACAAATTCTATCCACACCACTTATCATTGATCAGGAACTACATGGGGACGACTTTCAAAATCACTTGAACTTTTGCTTTTTAGTATAACAACAAGCACTCTGTGATGATTTTGTTTCACAGATAATTTTCTCTGATAAATCAGTTTTAGGAATCATGGTCAATTGAATCGGCAAAAACTATGTTATTGATCAGTGGAGACTCCCTGTCACTTAATGCAAATCGAGCATCATCTGTGAAATAAATTACACTAATAATATGGACAAACTTATGTATTGTAATGTTGTTGCTTTAATTTGTTCTGATTACGGTGCAGATATTCAATAAAAGCGGGTTAAAAGCTGTGAGTTGTCTGGGGAAGTTAACCTTGCATTACTGCGCAACTGTTTCACCAGGTATCCAGTCTAGCTTACCAAATTCCCAACCAGACTAACATTAATTATAATCTTTTAATAGTCATACGACAACCGGTGATATATATAAGAGAATTTTAAATAAAAAGAAATAAATCAGTTTATATTTGGAAATTTATTTTAACATTGATCATTGAAATTTCAGCATATTAAACTTGATTCATAACTAAACTGGTGCCTTATTTAGGATTGTGAAAATGTGAGTTTGTAATCTTACAGAACACATCAAATATGGAGCCAAGATTGGGAGACTGCATACAACACTGCATTCATAAAATAACACACAAAGAACGTTGAGACATATGCAACAGGAAATTAACCACAACCAACCGATTCAATTTTCACACAAAGAAGTTACGTTCGTAGCGCAACCCTGTCCGTCATGAAATTACCACACACTGGTATACTAAATTCATACTAACTCTCTGTGAAATCTTCCCGAAAAGAATAGCTGAGGGCTACTTTGATGCTTTCACCACATGCTTCACGTGGTCAACTTGGTTTACACAAAGAGTGTAACTCCACAATAATTTTGATAATTAAAATAAGTTACATCGAAACGCAATTTACTAAAGAAAAACCTCGAACTGGTTACTATCGTCTTACTATTAACCTGAACTTCACACGCGAATTACACTGTGTTGCAATTTAAGATAACATTAGATATTTTAGAGCTAAACCTGAAATAAAGGTGATTAAATTTTCAGTTAGGCTGAACTTAAGAAATCCATTGTCCTGCAGATTTAGCAGACACGCGCTTAGCTGGAGATCTTACCACTTCAGACGCTCGCCGCGGACAGACTGACCTGGGCTCCTACCTGAGGGGAGCCTCACAAATACAAACGGAAGTGACCATAGAGGCAGCTTCCTATACCAACATGACAAGGGACAGACAGGACCATACTAAGAATAGAAACCTCTCTGCTTTTAGAAAGTGTAGCTACCTGTTCCGACGTTGGTCCTACTGTTCTCTAGCAGACAGGCTTGTCTGCTACCATCCAGCACGCAACTAGAAATACATTTGCTCATTCATTCTTTCACACAGAAGTGAAGGGGGATGACAGTGTCTTATCATATACAGTATATAAAAGAAAGCGGATGTAGGTTCCGTATGAGACTGTGTGACATGAATGACATATATACTGTGTTTTAAAGTGTAGTAGTGTGACAGATCGTTCTTGTTTATGTGTAAAAGTAACACATTTCACTGCTCAGTCTCCCCCCAGATAGTCAGAAAAACAACAGTAAATTTAGAAGAGGAATTTATGCTGTAAATGACAACAGATTTAAGAAATTAACATGAAAGGAATCCAATAGAGACCTTTCATAGCCCCAACGCTCCAGGAAAAGACTGTGCAGGGAATTTTCTGGCCATGGTAGGACATTCCCAAGCAGGCTTCTCACACCCAACTTAAATCAAAAATGTAAAGATAAGGCAAAAGGTCACCAGCTACTTGTTAAAACACAATAATTTCCACACATCTTTAGAATCTACCAATTTCAAAGAGAAAAAAACAATCTGTGACACCTATTTAGAAGATAGTGTAGACCTAATTCGGTCAGCAAGTAAAAACAATGGTTCCTGTGTTATTAATATGAAAACAATTTCTGGTTGTTACCCTTATGGAGTTCACCAGTATTTGCTCATTGCAAGAGCCAACTGATCACAGGAAAATTTATGACTGTTTATTGACAAGTAAAATTTATGAAAATAGCAAAGGTGCCACAGAAATTAAAAAAGAACATGAAAATAACATCGGTATAAAAAGCAGAACATTACAATGCACAATCCGCAAAAGCAAAAAAAAAAGATAAGAGAAAAAACATTTTTTACAAAGTGGTTATCGCAAAAAAATTCTACATCTTATAAAACTAATAATTTGTAGATTTAAAATAACTTTGTGGCACTAATTTAATCACTCTACAATATTTCAGTTAGTTAGCAAACAATGATCACTGTGTCATTATACTGAAACTACAATTAATTATGTGATTGTTACTCTTAAGGGGTTCCTCATTATAAATATGCCCCATGCAAAGGCTAATCGATCACCGTCCAATGAGCATGCATAGCTATCTGACTGATAAAAGAAGCAATGCCACAGGAATGAATTTACGAAACAAAATATCACAAATCTAATACAACACACAAAAACAAACATTGAGAAATAAAACAGCTCTGAAAGTACAGTAGTCAATGTCTTAAAAAAAACGACAATAAATAAAACACCTGCAAAATACTAGAGTCAGTCTAATAAAAAAAGCACCAATAAATCGAACCCCTGCAAAATACACGATCAAAGTTTCTCTGAAAGAACACACGTATATGCATTGCACTAAGAACCATATAATCACTGTTCACTGGCACACTCAGTAGTTCCACTGTTCCAAGGCACAATATAGGTGGGGGGGGGGGGGAGGTTCGTCGCCTCAGCTGTCACTAGGGATTTTTGTCCATCTGTTGCGTGCAATCCCGTCGTCTCTGCCCTCTCGTGAAGGTTCTCTTGGTGGTCTGTGTCACGTACATCTCGATTTGGTTCCATGTTTGTGTTGTCAAATTCATGCGGTATCCTCGTTTGACACGCCAGGTTGATATTCCTGGGCAAGGATGACACTTAATGGCTCTTCTTTGTGCCACCATTAGCTACCAGAGAACATCGAACTATGATTTACTGTCACTCGACAGTGGGCATCCGCCAGGAAATGTTGATAGGCGTCGTTGAAGTCTGCCAGTTTCTCTGGACAGTATGTGTCAAAAGGCTCCACGCCCCTTGTGTTGTTACATTCTTGAGTTATCCTCAATTGGCTCGCCGGTTTGATATTCCTGGTCAAGGATGACACTTAGTGGCTCTTCTTTGTGCCACCCTTAGCAACCAGAGAACATCGAACTATGATTTACTGTCGCTTGACAGTGGGCATCCGCCAAGAAATGTTGATAGTCGTCGTTGACGTCTGCAAGTTTCTCTGGACAGTACCTGTCAAAAGGCTCCACGCCCCTTTATCCCCTGTCTTCTGTCGTTTCACCGCGGCCGTCTCGTCACGGTCGCGTGTGTGTGGTGCGTTGCCAGCAGATGGATTTCCGCGCGGTGGACCGCTCGGCCATCTCAGGTCTTCGCCTCCACAGAGGGTCGCACTAGTGCGGCCGGCCATTACCTCCGGGTGCAAGGGAAAGTTTTTGCCGCGTACTCTTCTTTTGTCGTCGACCACGCTCCCGAAGTGGCCCGGTTGACAGTGTGTCCTGCTGGGAAACCCGCCTGTTGACACCTAGTCCTCCTCCTCGCTGCTCCCACTGTCTCGTAAGAGTTTAGCCGGTTCGCTTTCACGTTCTCAACTGCATTCACAGAAATTGTTCATCATAGTTATGTGATTACAAAATGTCATACATAATACCACTTAGTATTGTCTTTCACAATTTTTAAGAACAAAAGTGAGACTTAATTTTTTTTTAATAAAAAGTTAGATGAATCGGCAATATAAAAATAAAAATTAAATGAATTGACAATATAATATCTAAATCCACATCACTAATGTGGTTCACTTGCGTTTTAATAAATCAAATGCTACTTATTAATTCACTAAAATGAATAGGATTATGCCTTGAGCAAGTATAGGTCAGGGCAGCATAGGGTTCACATGTTATTTACGCACACACACACACACATGCACACCTGTTGTCTATACTACAAACTAACTACCCATAAACATGTATTACTCAAAATTCTACTTCTATCCACTACTAGTTAATCCAACAAGCTACTTCAATGCTACTTCAACAAAGTGTTTACACCGCTACATCATTGTTCTAATTCGTCCTCTTCCTGACGCTCGCCGCATATGTCTTGTCACATGATAAATATGGAGAAACTTTCCTTAAACATACACAGTAAAAAGAACAATGGTTATTTACACGCCAAAACATTTATACCAGTTGACACACCTGATAAGAGACTCGCAATTATACATTTATCATACTCATATATTCACACATAAAACAGTAAGAAAATTTCATCTAAAATTACGTTATCACAAGAATTAATCACACAGATGACTCTGAGCAGGGTAAAAATATTTTCATTATACAGGTTATACTACATTTTCTTACCCATTTCGTTCCTTCTTTAAGTTACCTTTTGCTTCCAAATCAGTTATTTCGCCTGTGGTGGTTATTCTGGATTCATTTCTCATGAATGGCAAAATTGTGGTCTCCTCTATTCTGTAAAACAGTTTCATCGTAACATATTGAACTTACAACAGATACAAAAGATCCGAATCCTCCTGTAGTTTAAATGACAAATGTTTTGATTCATCCTTATTACCTTAAACCAAGCTTTCCTTCGGTCCCATAATCAAAATTTTTTAATCTTCCTCTACCTTCAAGAGGGAAATTTCCTCAGTACAAATCATATAGGCTGCAGTGCATCCCGCACCAGCGAAAACAGTAAGCTGTAATGCTCACAGCATCAGCAAAACACATAAACATCACTTTTCTAGGACAAATATTAACGCAGAACAATTTTTCAGGCTCTGGCTCAACATCAATCAAGACTACAGAAAGGACCCATATTTCTGTTCCATTCTACATTTGCTGAAAAACTGCTCGTATTTGACTACCACAATAATATTTCAGGGCCACGTAAATTACACAAAGCACAATTCTTCTTTCACCTTGAAGGGAATCAATATACTGACGAAATCCACATGCAGCACTTTGTATACTCAGCTATAAAGAACAAAAAAGACATATATCATCAATATTAACATATTAGCACATATTGGGAAGCCATTGCTTGAACAATCGTATTATCGCATCCTTTTTTCAAGATTCCAAACTTACTCATTCCTTTCTCAGAGTTCTCCTATCTTAAAATATTCATACAGCACGCATACTATAGTAAGAGATACTCATTTATACTGACAGATATAGAATAGTAATAGATAGATAGTAGCACTGAAAGCAGAAAATCGGAAACAAGGCTATTAACAGCTGGGGACCTGGGTTTGCCAGTCCCATAATACCCACAGATCGGATATTCCCCTGAGTTTTGCATTAATTCAACACAGATCTTGCTTCTCTCAGGAGCGACTCTTGTCAATTTACACAAAAAAACCATAAACAGCATTTTACTCGTTCACAAAGAAAGCTTTTATCTTCACATTTGAACCAACCTAAATCCTAATTGCTCAAGGAATGAAAAAAAACTAAAAACATCACTTTAATCAATCACATAGAAACATCTTTATCATTATTTTTACCAACATGTAATTCAAAATGCATACGTCACAAATTTAAACTAATCAATTCTTTCTCCTCACCATCCTCTCTACTTTTCACTGTCCTTTCTACTCATTTGCCATGTCGCTCATTTGTTCCGATTGGGCGCCTTCTGCGCTGATCGTTTGTCATTGCCGGTTTTGTTCATTTCCATTTGCTGGATTATGTCTAGGGTTAGCCGGCCGAATTTCAACATCATGAGGTGCTCCGCCTACAGTCCTATTCCCACCGTATTCATCGTAGTATCCATTCTGGTTGCCCTACCTGTAGCGTTCACGATCTTGTCCACGTCCTCGATCATTTCCGTTGTTCCACCTGTGTTCGCGACTGTTACCCCAGTTTCTATACGGCCGGTCCCGATTATTGTTCCGTTCGCGTCGCGACGACAAGTCACGCCGTTGATTAGTACTACGGCCACGACTGCGATCGCGCTGCTGTGCCCCGTAATAACTTTGTGCCTGATTAGGCGGGCATTCTGCTGTATTGTATTCCAACTCTTGGAGAAGTGTCTTAAACGTTTCCACGTCCTCTTTGCATCGTCCCGCAAGAATGACGTGGCGCAAGTGCATCGGCAATTTGGTGAAGCATATCCTAATTAGTTCCGCAGGCCCATATGGGTCATATAGAAATTGATTTGCCTGCAGCATGTGGTCGAATAGGCGTGCTGGGCTGCCGAAACCAGACTGGTTCAAATTTGGCAGCATAATTATGCCATGCTTGACCCTATCTTGTGCCGCTTCCGACCAATAGGCAGACAGAAAGGCTTGTCGAAACTCCCGAGTGGAGTTGCAGTGACGCGCTGCCGACCTCATGCGAATCGCCGGTTCGCCTTCCAAATAGCCACACATATATGCTATCTTATGTGAACTTGCCCAGTCGGGGGGAAGACAGAACTCAAATTGCTCGAGCCATGCTCGTGGATGTATTCCTTTTTGCGAATTTCGAAATATCTCAAACTTTCTCACCGACCTCCCTCGTGGCCGGAGTCCCTCTCTGCACTGTTCGTACGGCTATTTTTAGTGCTACTGGCGAGTTCAGAATCACACCCAATGCGGCTTTCCAGATGCGCCAAGCGTTCTTGTAATTCGCCTGTTACAGCTTTGTGCCGCCTGTTCACTTCGAACTGTCCCTTCTGAAATCTAAGAAGCGAACTCACTTCTTCGGTCTCTGTGACCGCTACCTGTGTATTATTGTTATCACTCTCCGTCACCTTCATCGTGCCTACGATGTCCGCTAATGCCGCAATCTTATCATGTATTTGTCTGTTGTCCTCCGCCCCAGTCTGCTTCAATTGTTCTACTTGCTGTTCGAGTGGGTGAATCGCTTGACTGTTGTTCGCTACTGTGTTGCTAACGGACGCGGGACAATGCGTTTCCGCCTCCTGGACCCTCGAGAGTACCTGCTGGCGTTCCATTTGGCATTCTTCTCTCAGCGCTTGGAAATTCCTAAGTAGCTGTTCTTGGCTCTCTTTCGATTCCGCATCGAAACTCCTCTTGCCCTGTTCTAAGGCTTTCAGATGATCATCGATTTGTTGAAATGTACGGCCTAATTATTTCATAATATCACTTTTTATTTCACTTGCCAGATTGTTTATTCTTTGCGAGATATCATCGGACACTCTCTGCATCGGCTTGTCGACTTTATTTGTCTGAATTAGTTTTTTGTCTATTTGTTCGCCTAGCTCGCGGACCGATTTTTCAGATTTCTGCATCATTTGTTCGCCTAGCTCTCGGATCGATTTTTCAGATTTTTGCGTCATTTGATCGCCTAGCTCTCGGATCGATTTTTCGGATTTCTCTGCATTTTCTTTATTTTGTTGCAATAATTCTTTCATGAGTTCTGCCAAATCAATTTGGTTAGTAGGAGGCAAATTAATTTCTGGCTCTGTTGTGAGCCTGTTCGTCCTGTTTTGCATTTCGTCTGAAGTATTCCCCATTGCATTTTCGGAACCGTCCGGCGCGTTAATATTCGAAATCAAATTATCCCCTTGGTCCATGTTGCTTAAATTGTTGGACCGCCTACTTTTAGCTTGGTTACGTGTCTGCATTCATTCAATTTATACCCAGTACGCAACACACTAATGACAATAAATGTATCCCCCAAAAATTACGACAGTCACACGAAAGGTACCCAACCTAGTACGCACTTTTTTACACGCAAAACAAATGTTTATCTTTGATCGAAACAGTGCAATTTATAAGAGAGAAAAAAAAACACACACACATATAAAACACACAAATATAGAAAACAAAACAACAAGACAAACAACACAACGCCGTTCAACAACGCCGTGAATCATTTGAAAGTATGCTCAGAAACAACGCAGAAATTGTTTGAGCACTGCAGGGAAAAAAAAATTAAGATTATACAACGCTCGCAATCTAACGTTTCAGAGATTCCAGAGTCTTTCGGAATCACAGAACAGGGTCGCCATGTGTAATGTTGTTACATTAATTTGCTATGAGAGCGGTGCTGATATTCAATAAAAGCTGTGAGCTGTCTGGGGAAGTTAACCTTGCATTACTGCGCAACTGTTTCACCAGGTATCCAGTCTAGCTTACCAAATTCCCAACCAGACTAACATTAATTATAATCTTTTAATAGTCATACGACAACCGGTGATATATATACAGGGCTATTACAAATGATTGAAGCGATTTCATAAATTCACTCTAGCTCCATTCATTGACATATGGTCACGACACACTACAGATACGTAGAAAAACTCATAAAGTTTTGTTCGGCTGAAGCCGCACTACAGGTTTCTGCCGCCAGAGCGCTCGAGAGCGCAGTGAGACAAAATGGCGACAGGAGCCGAGAAAGTGTATGTCTTGTTTGAAATGCACTCACATCAGTCAATCATAACAGTGCAACGACACTTCAGGACGAAGTTCAACAAACATCCACCAACTGCTAACTCCATTCGGCGATGGTATGCGCAGTTTAAAGCTTCTGGATGCCTCTGTAAGGGGAAATCAACGGGTCGGCCTGCAGTGAGCGAAGAAACGGTTGAACGCGTGCGGGCAAGTTTCACGCGTAGCCTGCGGAAGTCGACGAATAAAGCAAGCAGGGAGCTAAACGTACCACAGCCGACGGTTTGGAAAATCTTACGGAAAAGGCTAAAGCAGAAGCCTTACCGTTTACAATTGCTACAAGCCCTGACACCCGATGACAAAGTCAAACGCTTTGAATTTTCGGCGTGGTTGCAACAGCTCATGGAAGAGGATGCGTTCAGTGCGAAACTTGTTTTCAGTGATGAAGCAACATTTTTTCTTAATGGTGAAGTGAACAGACACAATGTGCGAATCTGGGCGGTAGAGAATCCTCACACATTCGTGCAGCAAATTCGCAATTTACCAAAAGTTAACGTGTTTTGTGCAATCTCACGGTTTAAAGTTTACGGCCCCTTTTTCTTCTGCGAAAAAAAACGTTACAGGACACGTGTATCTGGACATGCTGGAAAATTGGCTCATGCCACAACTCGAGACCGACAGCACCGTCTTCATCTTTCAATAGGATGGTGCTCCACGGCACTTCCATCATGATGTTCGGCATTTCTTAAACAGGAGATTGGAAAACCGATGGATCGGTCGTGGTGGAGATCCTGATCAGCAAATCATATCATGGCCTCCACACTCTCCCGACTTAACCCCATGCGATTTCTTTCTGTGGGGTTATGTGAAAGATTCAGTGTTTAAACATCCTCTACCAAGAAACGTGCCAGAACTGCGACCTCGCATCAACGATGCTTTCGAACTCATTGATGGGGACATGCTGCGCCGAGTGTGGGAGGAACTTGATTATGGGCTTGATGTCTGCCGAATCACTAAAGGGGCAAATATCGAACATTTGTGAATGCCTAAAAAAACTTTTTGAGTTTTTGTATGTGTGTGCAAAGCATTGTGAAAATATCTCAAATAATAAAGTTATTGTAGAGCTGCGAAATCGCTTAAATCGTTTGTAATAACCCTGTATATATATATATATATATATATATATATATATATATATATATAAAAGAGAATTTTAAATAAAAAGAAATAAATCAGTTTATATTTGGAAATTTATTTTAACATTGATCGTTGAAATTTCAGCATATTAAACCTGATTCATAACTAAACCGGTGCCTTATTTAGGATTGTGAAAATATGAGTTTGTAATCTTACAGAACACATCAAATATGGAGCCAAGATTGGGAGACTGCATACAACACTGCATTCATAAAACAACACACAAAGGACGTTGAAACATATGCAAGAGGAAATTAACCACAACCAACCGATTCAATTTTCACACAAAGAAGTTACGTTCGTAGCGCAACCCTGTCCGTCATGAAATTACCACACACTGGTATACTAAATTCATACTAACTCTCTGTGAAATCTTCCCGAAAAGAATAGCTGAGGGCTACTTTGATGCTTTCACCACATGCTTCACGTGGTCAACTTGGTTTACACAAAGAGTGTAACTCCACAATAATTTTGATAATTAAAATAAATTACATCGAAACGCAATTTACTAAAGAAAAATCTCGAACTGGTCACTATCGTCTTACTATTAACCTGATGGGTCAAACAATTGTATAAGCACGTGGTACTGGTCTCACAAAGTACACCCCACGTGGGTTGAACATAAAGAAAAGTTGCTACATTGAAAAATATTGTCAAGACGAGACGTTATAATCACACGAGCATTCGCATTTAAGATTGATGATCTTAGTTAGAGTTACTGATCAACACATGGTTCCACTTTACTCACAAAGTAGTGACAAAGCAACTACCGGAAGATATTCTGAACTTCACACGCGAATTACACTGCGTTGCAATTTAAGATAACATTAGTGTGGTGTCACCGCCAGACACCACACTTGCTAGGTGGTAGCTTAAATCGGCCGCGGTCCATTAGTACATGTCGGACCCGCGTGTCGCCACTGGCAGTGATCGCAGACCGAGCGCCACCATTTTTTTTTTTTTTTTTTTTTTTTACGTGTAGTCGCTAGCAATGTCGTCCGTACAACTGGGCGAGTGCTAGTACGTCTCTCGAGGCCTGCCGGGTGGTGGCGCTCGGTCTGCGATCACTGCCAGTGGCGACACGCGGGTCCGACATGTACTAATGGACCGCGGCCGATTTAAGCTACCACCTAGCAAGTGTGGTGTCTGGCGGTGACACCACAATTAGATATTTTAGAGCTAAACCTGAAATAAAGGTGATTAAATTTTCAGTTAGGCTGAACTTAAGAAATCCATTGTCCTGCAGATTTAGCAGACACGCGCTTAGCTGGAGATCTTACCACTTCAGACGCTCGCCGCGGACAGACTGACCTGGGCTCCTACCTGAGGGGAGCCTCACAAATACAAACGGAAGTGACCATAGAGGCAGCTTCCTATACCAACATGACAAGGGACAGACAGGACCATACTAAGAATAGAAACCTCTCTGCTTTTAGAAAGCGTAGCTACCTGTTCCGACGTTGGTCCCACTGTTCTCTAGCAGACAGGCTTTTCTGTTACCATCCAGCACGCAACTAGAAATACATTTGCTCATTCATTCTTTCACACAGAAGGAAAGGGGGATGACAGTGTCTTATCATATACAGTATATAAAAGAAAGCGGATGTAGGTTCCGTATGAGACTGTGTGACATGAATGACATATATACTGTGTTTTAAAGTGTAGTAGTGTGACAGATCGTTCTTGTTTATGTGTAAAAGTAACACGTTTCATTGCTCAGTCTCCTCCCAGATAGTCAGAAACGCCACAGTAAATTTAGAAGAGGAATTTATGCCGTAAATGACAACAGATTGAAGAAATTAACATGAAAGGAATCCAACAGAGACCTTTCAGTATTACATTCTGGAAAAACAATTTTTTTTCCTGTTTTTCCTCCTAAGTGAGAGCATGTCAGCTTTGTTGTGGAGTGGGGTAAGATGTTAGTTGCAAATAAATATATTTCAGTGATTGGACGTCGAGCAACATTATTCCTAGCCCTCGAGCGACGACCATAGTTGTTTCCTGATGTATAAGACTGAAGTAAATTACGTGTTTCCCTTTTCATTAATTGAGTAAGTCTGTTACTGTTATTACTTATTACTTTCATTATGACGAAAGCTGTCCACCATTTTTTCGAACTCAGGTATGGTCCATAATGTTGTATGTTAACGATGATCCTCGTACTTTGGTTTGTTAAGAAAACATGCGATAATTTACTGTTTAAAACATCTTGAGACAGTGGCTTAGGCCAGTAAACCGTAAATTACTAGATTTGTTGACTGGATCACTTGGTTTACATAACTTTAATAGGTTCTTGTTATTTTTCATGATATCAGTTAAAGCTCTGTTCGTTCATGTGAAGTGTACTCATGTTAATAATTTACCTATAAATATATTTGTATTTTGTATTTCTTTTAAAATTGTTGTGGGACATGAACGAGGCCTATGAAAAAGACAGCCCGTGGCACGTACGTCATGAAGGTAGGCCGAGCTCGCTCGCTGCACTCAGCAGAAAAATTGCGTTTCTACACCTGTCAGCTCGTAACTAGGTGTGTATGTAGAAACGAGAATTGTATCTTCTACTGGAATCCACTATTATTGAATAATACTGTTATTAGTCCTACAATAACAGTAAGTGCATAGGTCTACTAATAATTTGTTACCCCTGTACTGGGATACAATAAAATTAAAATCATGTGAAAATGATTATCAGTTGCCTAAGGCACCACATCTTGCATGAAATGAAGACTGTTACGCAGAAGAGACTAAATGCTAAAAAGAAGCTGTTATGTCGAGAGTTGATATTAAATTTTGTTGTATGACTATTTCTTTTTGTTTATGTAATTTTATTCCCCTGCCCCATGGGCACTGGAGGGCTGGCGTGGTAGAGTCCACTACTCTTTAGCCAAACGGTTGTACAACATACATGAAAGGGGAATGATTATAAAACAGGGGGTAATAGAAGGTGGACATAAAAAACACAGCAAATGGTGATGATGGGAGTTAAAACACACACTAATACAGGGACATGCACAGGGGGGGGGGGGGGACAGTTAAAATGTCGACATAAAGTTAAAAGAACGCAGCTGGCAATTCGTTGTGCATTTTAAATCACAAGAGTCAAACACAAGTTAAAAGTCAGCCACAGTATAAAAATCACACTGAGAGAGACCCTTAAAAAACAAAACCACTGGAAACAATGGAATACTCACAGAGAATAAAAACCGCTGGTAAGGACCTGTCATGGGACTGCAGGTCGTACAGGAGGGAAAAAGAGGTGAGGGGGGATGGGGGGTGGGAGGAAGAGGAAAAGGGGGGGGGGGACACAGGATGCACCAAAAGGCAGGGGATGGGCAGGGCAGAAGATGAAGAGGGAAGACAACGTAGGAAAGAGTGCAGAGACACAGAAGGGGAGCACAGGAGAGGGAGGGGATGTAGAAGGGGGAAAGACTATCAGGGGAATGGAGGGAGGAGGAAGGTGGGGTTAGAGTTGGTAGAAGGGGTAGATGTCAAGGCGAGGTTTATCATCCAGGAGAGGTAGGTGCTGGAAGTTGTGTTGGGAAAGGAGGTGGAGGGTGTGGAGACGGAGAGAGGGCAGGACACAACGGTAAAGGCGCGGCAACGGGCTGGGGGTGGAGAGGAAGGAGGACACCAAGGGGTGGGGGGAATCGAGTTAGTGGGCAATATACAGGGTGCGGATGTGTTCAAGGAAAAGGAGAAAGTGGGGGAAGAGGATGAGGTCATAGAGGATGTGCATGGGGGTCGGATGGCGGATACGGAAGGTGAGGCGGAGGATTTGGAGAGCGTTATAGAAAATAGGATGGGCAGAAATCCAAGCGATGCTGGTATAGCAAAGGATGGGGAAGATCAAGGATTTGTAGGTGTGAAGGATGGTGGAAGGATGGTGGAAGGATGTAGTCCCAATGTCCGGCTGGACAAGAGTTTCAGGAGGCAGAGTCTGTTGTAGGCTTTGTGTTGGATTGTTTGTATGATTACTAATCAGTAAGACTTTATAATATTAGATTCCAATAGAAGATGCAATTCTTATTAGTAAGTACACGCCAAGTTGCGAGTTAACAAGTTTAGAAACGCATTTTGTCTGCTTAGTTAAGAGAGCGAGCGAGCTTTGGCCTACCTTCGTGACATACGCGCCGTGGCCCTTCTTTCTCGTGGGTCTCGAACATGAAGACATTATGTAAGTTACATAGTTGACTGCCAACGCCATCTATCGATCATCGCCTCAAGCATCGAACTTACAAGGGGAGGCCGCCAATTGTGAAATTCGGATTCGATTCATACGGCGCATAATAAAAGCTCATGGCCAGAGGTGTAATGTGGCAAAGCACCAAGATGCACTTCTCAGCCGTAGTCGAGAAAATCGACAGTTAAAAGAAACCGTCGCGGTGAAATACTCTCTACGATTAATAGCTTTCTACAGCGTCGTGGCGCAGCGGTAAGCGCTCGGGTTCGTAATCCGAAGGTCGCCGGATCGAATCTCGCGCCATGCAATTTTTTTATTATTAGTTTTTTGTAATATATATATATATATATATATATATATATATATATTGCTTATGCATGTTGGTGAAGGCGGATCGCTCTCCAATTGTACCGCCTCCATTTTTCCGTTTGTTTAATAGGGTGTACCAAAGCTTTCACGTCCGCACTGATTTTCGACAATGTCATAAGTTGCGCTAGGGACCACATCTACCTTCTTTCGAAGTTAGCAGGCAACTACGCTGTTATGCGGCGGCTCGTTTCGGCCCATTCAACATCTGTCCTTCAAGTGTAACGAGCGAGTAACGGAGTTTATATTTCATACCTGCCACAGCAAATTTGTGTTCGTGGGGTCTCTATTCCAATTCGAACGTTTGACTTACGCTACACGTATTCGTTTCGGAATATCGTTTCTACGTCTTCCGTTAACTATACGTGTTTAACATTATGAAGACAGTTAGTAACATTTGTGAAATACAACTTTGTTTGCGCAAAACATAATATGTGTGTGTGTGTGTGTGTGTGTGTGTGTGTGTCTATACACATTTGAATTACAAAAAACAAATACTAAAAAAAAGGTTGCATGGCAGGAGATTCGATCCGGCGACCTCCGGATTACGAGCCCGAGCGCTTACCGCTGCGCCACGACGCTGTAGAAAGCTATTAATCGTAGAGAGTATTTCACCGCGACGGTTTCTTTTAACTGTCGATTTTCTCGACTACGGCTGAGAAGTGCATCTTGGTGCTTTGCCACATTACACCTCTGGCCATGAGCTTTTATTATGCGCAGTATGAATCGAATCCGAATTTCACAATTGGCGGCCTCCCCTTGTTAGTGGTCGTCAGTCTCCTCTTCGCTGCAGCACTGGTCTTACGTGTTTACACGGTGTCTGTTTCAAATGTTGTGGTTCTTGATCATTGTAACTGTCGTCAACTGCAATATTGTTGTCATATACCAAGTTGAAATAACGTATATATGATGATCTGCAGTGAAGTAATACATAAGCGTATCATCGTGGAAAATCGTGTTTTTCTACTGGTATCCGCGTCGTACTTGCACGATATTTCGATAGGGTAACTCGCAATCTCCAAGTGTTCCTTGAAATATCGTGCAAGTACTACGCGGATTACCGACAGAAAGCCCAACTTCACAAGATGACAACACCTCGCCAAGAAAGCCTGAAGACCTGCAGTAATTGTAATGATTGAGTTGTGTAAGTTAAGAAGTTTTAATGGTATAATGCCTTAAGTAAGACGACATTTTTTACAGATATATTGATTCTGATGGATAGTTTTCACTTATATGGATACGTTCTCTCTTTTCCAATGTCTCTTACTTATCGTACATTCATCAGTTTTACGATCTTCACTCTACTTGTTTGGTTATGAAGAAATAAAAGTATCTTATCCATACGTTCTGTATGAATGTTGTCATTTTACGAAAGACTATAATACCGTGTTACAGCTTTATGATAATTACAGTAATCGAGAATGTTTTTATGGTTTGCATCGTGTAATTACATTTCCTTATACACTTAAACCTTGCTGTAATTTTATGTGCAATTTTATGTTTCGGCTCTGTAGTTTTGATTCCTATACAGTGTTGGATGTTGCTGTATTCCTATGTGCATTTTTGTATCTTAGATCTGAAGATGGTTCGTGTGTAACTGAAACTAATAATGGAAACAAGGATTTTTAATCCTTATTATAAAATTACAACTGATCCCTTGTCTCAAACGTTGACAATGTCAAAAAATACAAAAGATACGTATATTTTCCAGAGAATCCGAATCCACAGTAAAAAAGGAAGTTCCTGTTTAATATTTTAAAGTGGACTCTCCTCCCCCAGAGGGCGTGAGTTTGGTGTCATTGGATGTCCCACTTTGAGACAAACAACCTTTTTTACAACCTTTTCTTAATCCAAATGGTTCAAATGGCTCTAAGCACTATCTGAGGTCATCAGTCCTCTAGACTTAGAATTACTGAAGCCTAACTAACCTAAGGACATCACACACATCCATGCCCGAGGCAGGGTTCCAACCTGCGACCGTAGCAGCAGCGTGGTTCCGGACTGAAGCGCCTAGAACCGATCGGCCACAGCGGCCGGCTTTCTTAATCCGATTTTTAATTCTCCTTACACAGGGAGTAAACTGGTATAAGATCAGATATTTTTATATGTGGCAACTTAATATGTATGCATGTCACTGTGTTGGTTGTTTTCTCTCTGCATCAAATGGTTTTCCCACAAACACATCACATAATGTACTAGCTGATGTTTTCTGCACAGTAATACCATCACCACTAAGTGGGCTACACTAACCAGTTGGCGTCCACTTGTCTATACTCAAACATCTGACCTGTTGACCAGGGAAAAGAAAAGTTAATGGCTTGCTCTTACCACATGTAACTGGAGGTACTAAACAGCCTAAAAATATACGTCTCCTAATAGTTACAGTTATTGGTCTGCAAATAAAGTAAATGGTGATGTAATGTTGTTCAATACACTGTCCTCAGTCACCAATAAAAATATCTGCACTTTACCCATTACACACTCTCTAAGTATAGTTTTAAATACCCCATCCTGTATACTTAAAGACTTCGCAGTAATGAGAAAAGCTTTTGTGTGTGTGTGTGTGTGTGTGTGTGTGTGTGTGTGTGTGTGTGTGTGTGTGTGTAAGGGTGAATGAGTTGATGGGTGGCTCAGAGCCTTGTTATGTCACAAAAAATTCATGGAAACATGGGTACAGTTCTTAGTCGTAAGTGCACCTGAGCCTCACACTGTCCATTGATGAGACATGAAACTGAAAAAGGTACATACTGTTACAAATTAAAATTCCACAGACGACACTGAAATAGGAAACTAATCGTAACATATGAATGAGGTTTTCAGTGAGTAAGGCGCGAGACATGTGTTTGTACACTGCAAAGTCCATAGACTTTGATGGTCTGCCAGTTTGGGGCAAGAACCTTTCCACGCTTCTTGGTCTGTGCCAGAACCAACGGTCCCCTTTTCTTTGTGGAACATATTGAGGACAAGTTCAGTGAAGTTGAGTCGTTAAGCAAGATAAAAGCTGGCTCTCTCCTTATAAAGACAACCTCCCACTGTGCCTTCGACCACTTAGGGGGCATCCCTGTAACTATGACTCCTACAAGACACTCAATATGACACAGGGTGTAATTTTCCACAGGGACCTTCTCCTCCAGTCTGATGATGAACTTAGAGCTGTCTGGAACGATGTGGCGTTCATTTTGTCTTGCATGTCCAGAAAGGCCCTAAGGATCATCGTGTAGACACTGGCGCTTTCATCCTGGCATTTGAGGGGTATACCCTGCCTGAGAAGGTCAAGGTAATGGTGTATAGATGCGATGTGAAACCGTACATTCCACCTCCCAAGCATTGCTTCTACTGTCTCAAGTTTGGCCAGTGCCCTCACAATGGGATGCCACTCCCATCTGTGGTGACTGTGGCCGCCCTCTTCTTACGGGTAGCCCTTGCACGCCACAACCTAACTGTCAACTGCCCTGGACTTCATTCTTATCGCTCTGGTGTGCCCAGTGTACATGAAGGAGAAAATAATTCAGGAAATAAAGATCCTTGACCGTCTCGGCTACTTTGAGGCCTGGAATAAGTTTGACAGACTTCATTCTGTACATCTCTCCTCTACCTTTGCTTCAGATACGTCTTCACCTCCTCACCCCTCCCCCTTATCCTCATCCTGCCTCCTTTCCCTTTCCTCACCCTCGGCAGCTCCCATCCCTTCCTCCTCCTCCTGCTCCTCCTCCCTCCCGCCCTCTCCCTCAGCTAAGGAAGACTCCCCTTTTATGGCTCCTGCTAAGGATAGGACTCCCTCTCAGAACACCCCTCCCCAGCGCTGCAAGGAGCTTGCACCTTCGTGTTGGCTGAGAGACCTGCATTCTGAGGCCCCCAAAGCCACTCGCTCTCTGTCGAATTGCCACCTATTTCTTTACTGGTAACTCATCCTCCCTCCATCCAAGGGAGAAGAAGAAGCAGCTTCCACAGCTTCCCAGCAGTCTTCCTCATCCTGAATCAGACCCAGTTTCTATGGATATCAGCCAATCCTCATTGGGAACTATTACCTACCAAGAGACATAACCTGCCCTCGGCTCCTTTATGTCTCACCTGGACTCTCACCATACAATATTTCAGTGGAATTGCAAGGGATATTATCGTCAATACCGGAAATACAATGCCTTGTTTCCTCCCACTCTTCATTCTTCTTGCTCTTCAAGAAACGCACTTTCGTGATGACCACTCTCCAACATTTAGGGTTATCAGGCAGTCTCTCAGAACCATGCAGCCCTGGGATGGCGTCTGGAGGGATCTGTACTTTACTTTGCGCTGATGTCATTAATGATTGGAACCTATTCATACGACCTGGAAGCGACAGTGGTTAGAGTGCAGTCGACTCCAGCAGTCTACCTCCAACCAGGTAGATCACTTCCTTATGCTGAACTGCCTACCTTAAAACATCAACTCCCAGCCCCTTATCTCCTCCTTGGGGACTTCAATGTACACCATCTCTTGTGGGGGAGAACCACTTCATCAGTAGGGATCTTCTACTTGACTTTGATTTGTGTCTCCTCAATAATAGTTTCCCTACCCACTTCAGTGCCGGTCATGACACCTTTACTGCTATCAATCTCAGAATGTCCTCTCCTGCTCTCATGACATCCCCACATTGGTCAACTCATGATGTTCTTAGTGACCACTTCTTGGTGATTCTATCATTCCTCTGACACAGCCAGGCAGACAGGCCTCGCTGTTGGGAATTCTGCAGGGATGTGCATTGATGTGATCGTGCAAGGCACCTCTGCCATTATTCTCCAAGCTGCTGGCGCTGCTGTCCCCGCCGGCCGGGGTGGCCGAGCGGTTCTAGGCGCTACAGTCTGAAACCGCGAGACCGCTATGGTCTCAGGTTCGAATCCTGCCTCAGGCATGGATGTGTATGATGTCCTCAGGTTAGTTAGGTTTAAGTAGTTCTAAGTTCTAGGGGACTGATGACCTTAGAAGTTAAGTCCCACAGTGCTCAGAGCCATTTGAACCATTTTTTTGCTGTCCCCCTATCAACAGGTCCCCCTAATCGTCGACCTTTACCACATTGGATCAAGGATGTAGCGGTCGCTGTCCAGGACTGCCGACGGGCGCTGCAGCGATTTGGATGACACCCTTCTCAGACCAACCTCCTCGCTTTTAAGAGTCTCCGTACTAAGGCTCGTTACCTTATTAAGTGAAGTAAAAAGGAATGCAGGGGGCGCTATGTTTCCTCCCTGGGAATGTTTGCCTCTTCATTGCAGGTTGGTCAAGCTCCATAGCCTTCTGGGCCGCCATTGACAGTAAACTGTCGAGAGCCTTATCCTCCAAGGCGCTCTGTCTATTGATCCATTGTTCAATGCAGAACACCTTACGACGCTCTTTGTGACTGCCTCAGCATCCTCTTCGTATCCTGCTTTCTCTGGCAGAAACACTGAGTTGAACAAACCCCCCTTTGTTTCAACCCTCACCAAGCCAAAACCTATAATGAAGTCTTCACTGAATGGGAATTCTTGCAGTTTCTTACCTCTTCACTGACACAGCCTGAGGCCCAGATTCCATCCACAGCCAGATGATCCAACACTTGGACGTTACACAGGATCTTCAATCACATTTGGCTCATGGGTGCTTTCCCCTCGCAATGGCGAGACATTATATTTATCCCCGTCCTTAAGCTTGGGAAGAACCCACCGTCTGTCGACAGCTACTGCCCGATTAGCCTGACAAGTATACTTTGTAAACTTTTTGAGAGGGTGGTTAGCCTCCAACTATGTTGGGTACTCGAATCTAGGGACTTTTGTCCCCATATCGGTGTGGCTTCAGGGAAGGATGGTCTCCAACTGAACATTTATTCAGATTGGAAACTACAATCCGACAGGCTTTTACTAACCACTGGCAACTTGTCAGTCTTCTTTGACCTACATAAGGCATATGAAATGGCGTGGCGCCATCCCATTTTAGTTACCCACTGTGACTGAGGCTTTTGCGAGACCCCCTTCCGATTTTTATTCCCACTGGCTCTTCCGGGTTCGATATGGCACATCACTCAGAATCCCTCGGATTCAGGAGAATGGTATCCCATCGCAGTTCTGAACTATCACGCTCTTCCTCATAGCCATCAATTGGCTTGCAACCTCTGTTGGGCCTCTGGTTGCCCTGGCGTTGTATGAGGTGCGACAATAAAGTAATGAGACTGATTTTCTTTGCAAGATGTGGCAACCCTGCAGGCTTGCATAGGCACAATATCTTTGACCTTGGTCTATAAGCTGCTTCTTGTCCAAGCAGCACTACGATGCAACTACTCAGTCGTGAGTTGTGCTGTAATAAGTTAACATGTGTTTGTATCTCTCGTCACGGAAATGCTACCGCACAATATTGCGCAACGGAATGCCATTTCTTTTTGCGTTAAATTGGGTGAAAACGCGACGACAACTTACGGTAAGCTTCAGAAGGCTTTTAGAGAGGAGGTTATGTCAAGAGCTCAAATTTTTCGTTGACATAAAATGTTTAGTGAAGGCAGAACGAATGTTGAAGTTGAAGGCCGCTGTGGACGACTATCAACCTCACAGATGGATGTCAACTTGGTCAGGGTGTGTGAACTCGTATGATCTGATCGAAGATTATCCGTGAAAATGATTGCAGAAGAACTGAACATCAGTCGAGAAACGGTTTGTCTAATAATATCTGAAGATCTTGGTATCAGAAAGATTTGTGCAAAAATGGTCCCCAAAAATCTCACACCACAACAGCCAGAAACATGGAAAAATGTGGCAGCCGATCTGTTAGAGCAAACGGAAATCAATCCAGAATTGTTGAGTTGTGTTATCACTGGTGATGAAAATTGTTTTTTTTTTTTTCAGTACGATCCAGAGACAAAATGCCCGAGTTTGCTATGGTGCTCAAAGGGATCACCCAGACCAAAAAAAAGCTAGCATGCCAAAGTCAAAAGTGAAATGCATGCTTGTGTGCTTCTTTGATTCCACAGGAATGGTTCATAAAGAGTGGGTGCCTCCTCGACAAACAGTTAACCAATATTATTGCAAAGAAATTTTAGAAAGACTTAGTAAAAGAGTTCTTTGTGTCCATGCCAACATTACTGACAATTGGATTCTGCATCACGATATTGCGCCATCCCATATTGCTCTGACAGTACAGCAATTTTTAACCTCAAAACAAATTTCAGTACTACCACAGCCCCCTTATTCATCAGATATCGCTGCGTCCGACTTTTTTCTATTTCCAAGAGTCAAAACGGCGGTCAAGGGACACCATTTTCAAACAACACAAAATGTCAAAAAAGCTGTGACGAGGGTCTTGGAGGATATTACAGAAGATGAATTCCAGAAATGTTACCACCAATGGCAGAAGCGCTGGAAAAAGTGTGTGCAATCAGAAGGGAAATACTTTGAAGGAGACAACACTAAACTTGACTAAAACGGCAAGCAACATTTTTTTTCCACATTAGTCTCATTACTTTACTGTCGCACCTCTTATGTCGACGATTTTTGCATCTGATGCAGCTCCCACTCGATAGTGTCTGCTGAGCGCCGGTTCAAAGGCGCCATTCGAAGGATCGCTGCTTGGGCTCTCCCCCAAGGCTTCCAGTTTTCTTCCTCAAAAATGGGGGCTATGCAGTTTTGTCGTCAACCCATAGTACACCCGGATTCAGAACTTTATTTAGCTGACCAGCTCCCAGATGTTGTAGCACAGTCCCGTTTCTTGGGCCTTATTTTTCATAGAAAGGTGACGTTGCTGCCCCATATTCGCCACATGAAGATTACGTGTAAGTGGAAGCTTAATGCTCTCCACCTCCTGGACCACATCTATTGGGGTGCAGACCGTGCTACTCTTCTCCGTCTTTAGCATGCTCTGGCCATGTCCAGACTAGATTATGGAAGTCAGGTTTATGGCCCAGCGGCTCCTTCCACTCTGAAAATCCTTGATCTTGTTCACCATTGTGAGGTGCATCTGGCTATTGGTACCTTTCGCACTAGTTCCGTTGACAGCCTCCTCGCAGAAGGGGGGAATTCCCTCTCTACAAGTACGATGAAGCCAACTCCTGGTTTCATGCGCAATCGCCATTCGCAGATTCCCTAACTATCCTGTGTACCCTGTACTCTTTGCAAGCGAGGGACGTCTCCCTCCTGATCACCGCTCATGGGTGGCTTTGCCAGCTGGAATGCGTCTCACTTCCCTTTGTTGGGATCTACATCTCCACTCACTGGAATGCGCCTCGTGTACTTTCTCTCACACCCTCCCCTTGGAGGTGTCTAGATCACAGATTACGACCGACCTATTCCAGGGTCCTAAGGTCTCTGTCTCCCCTGTGGTCTCCTAGCATCTTGTACATTCCATCCTCGCAGAGTTCCAGTGTGCTATCATCTTCTATACTGATGGTTCGAAGACGGCAGATAAAGTGGGATACACTTTAACGTCTCCTACTGGATTTGAACACCATTTATTGCCAGGACCACGTAGTCTGTTCACAGCAGAGCTGCTTGCCATTGTCAGGGCCCTGCATTTTATTACTCAGTTAGGCCTCCCTCCTCAATGGTTTAATATGTACTGACTCAATGAGCAGTGTGCAGGCTATAGACCAATGCTACTCTCGACATCTTTGGTCTTTGCTTTTCATGACATTCTCTCCTCCCTTGTCCGTCCCAGGTCATGTGAGTATCCCAGGGAATGATCTGGCTGACGGTTTGGCTAGGGGAGCCGATAATTACCCTCCATTCCCTTTCATGACTCCAGCTGCGGATATGCGGATCTACGCCAAATTTCTTTTTGCCCAAAAGTGGAATGACATCTGCTGTGCAACTGCTCTCAGTAATAAACTACACACAATCAAGGAGACTACTGCAGCTTGGCGCTCTCCTTCTGTTCCTCTCGGAAGGAGTCCACTGTTTTCTTTAACGTTACACATTGCTCATACCAGGCTCACCCATTGTTTCCTTCTGCGTAACGAATAACCCCCACAATGCGGTTGTGGAGCGAGACTGACGGTATCCCATATATTGGTGGAACGTCCCCTTCTTTTGGCCCTTTGTGTTAAGTATCGTCATCCAGATTCCTTAGTTTTAATATTAGCAGACGATTCATGGATTGTTGAACTGGTCCTCAGTTCCGTAATATTTACGCCTGGGAAAGCGATAGGGGGGTTGTGGTTGAGGCCTCTCTTCATGTTTTCTCGGTCTGGGACCACATGAACACACCCCCATGGAAAGACCGCTCTTTTTCCAGTTTATAGATTAACTTTTTATGCCTTTTACTGTGTGTGTTTTGACTTCTTTGTTCTGTAGTTTGGCTCCCCTGACTGGATCCGTCCTCCTTTAGCGGAGCCTCATTCTTCTGTGAGTAACTTTTGAATTCCGAAACATGATCTCTCCGTTTGGTCCCATAAACCCTTTCCATTAATCAGTCAATTAATCAAGGATAGAGCATTAATAAACGGTACAGCAGTATGTGGTACCCAGAGAATCAATTTACGTACCTACACAGAGAAGTTTTGGAACATGCGTCATCCTAATCAGAAGGTAACAGTATCTCCTCCCTGTCCTCCCCAGCCGAGACTTTTCAAGCAATCAAATTCCCACGTACAGAAAACCTTCAAACTTGTGATTACCTTACTAATTAGTTAGTTTAGTAATAGTTTATAATGTAAGCGAGAAAAAACTTAGAAAAGGTTTGAAATAATGTTAAACGTTTGTTTGAAGTCGCTAAGTGTTCTCATTATCAGACACTGGATCAATATAATCTCGATAACTTGGTTTGAGAGTAAATCGGAGAAAGACGAAGGTAATGAGAAGTAGTAGGAATGAGAACAGCGAGAAACTTAACATCAGGATTGATGGTCACGAAGTCAATGAAGTTAAGGAATTCTGCTACCTAGGCAGTAAAATAACCAATGACGGATGGAGCAAGGAGGACATCAAAAGCAGACTCGCTATGGCAAAAAAGGCATTTCTGGCCAAGAGAAGTCTACTAATATCAAATACCGGCCTTAATTTGAGGAAGAAATTTCTGAGGATGTACGCCTGGAGTACAGCATTGTATGGTAGTGAAACATGGACTGTGGGAAAACCGGAACAAAAGAGAATCGAAGCATTTGAGATGTGGTGCTATAGACGAATGTTGAAAATTAGGTGGACTGATAAGGTAAGGAATGAGGAGGTTCTATGCAGAATCGGAGAGGAAAGGAATATGTGGAAAACACTGATAAGGAGAAGGGACAGGATGATAGGACATCTGCTAAGACATGAGGGAATGACTTCCATGGTACTAGAGGGAGCTGTAGAGGGCAAAAACTGTAGAGGAAGACAGAGATTGGAATACGTCAAGCAAATAATTGAGGACGTAGGTTGCAATTGATACTCTGAGATGAAGAGGTTGGCACAGGAGAAGAATTCGTGGCGGGCCGCATCAAACCAGTCAGTAGACTGATGACAAAAAAAAAAAAAAAACTTGCCCTCTGTTAAAAGCAAAAGCAAATTTTTTACGCATCTCAATGTTTACGATGTCATATCTCCTGAGGTATGCGTCGTGCAGAGATATAATTTCGCAGGTACATTCAGCTGCGAATAGAATAAGCAGTAAAGAACCAATAAATTAAAACGTCATGTGTGGTGCTGAAATTTTACTGCATGAATAGCGGAAATTTGGTAATCGATGAACTGTTTCCTTTCATTATTTTGTTTGTTTGTGTGTGTATGTGTGTGTGTCTGTCTGTCTATGGGGGCGGGGGGTAGCAGCGAGATAAAGTTTTGTAAAGGTTTGAAATTATGTTTAAAGTTTGTTGTAGGTCGATTATTAATGGAAATATAGCTAATTTTTATCGTCCCTGGGAGTTGCTAATTTTTATTGTCCCTGGAAGCTGTTAGTTAGGCAACCTGTAACTGGAACAGGTTGCTGGTTTGCTGTTTAGTAGTGTAGATTATCGCCGTTGAGAGAAACTGGTTCACTCAAGCCACAGAGGGCTGGCTGGGGTTTGTTGCACTGTAGAAGTTGAGGAATGATGTTGAATGGAGTCGCAGAAGACGTATTAACAAGAGCCCATCGGTTTAACCCTTAATCAAAATCTGAAGAGTGGCTATCCTGCAGATCATAAGCACCTCGATGGTATATGTGTGCTACCATTAATATTGTAAAAGAGCATGGTCACTGATTTTGGTAATTTGTATTATTATAACTGTTACACACTCATTACGTTGTGCGCTTTTTTTTCCTGATGCATATAATGTTTGACAGGATCCTATACCTAAGTTACCAGTGTTCGGAGGAAATATTTAAAACAGTTAAATAACTAAAAAGTAATATTGGAATAATCGTGTATTAACGATTTAGCATGGTTTGCAAATGAATTTGAAATAAAAATTTCTTTCAGAAATAGATTCAAAAATCGTGTTCAGTACAAGATTCGATTGAAGAAAATATTTTTTTTTCCGGTTTTAGTCGAAAGTAGTTGTAATTAACAAAGAGCTTTTAGACAGTTTCAGCTAAAGCTCAGAGATTATTGTTACTATCCTCACTGTTCTAGGCTTGGATGCCATGTAAGAGGCTTCTGCTTCGAACAGCTCCTAATATTGGCATGAATAGTAGTGGTGCTGGGTATGAGCTGGCACAATCTGCATCACTGCTAGTTCTTCTCACGTAAACATCACATGCAAATTCAGGGTCACCCCCATCCCCGTCTCCTCCTCCCCCCCCCCCCATATCTCTGAGCCAGTTGTGCTGGTTGTTAATGACAGTATATTCAAATGGGTCTCCTCTCAGCTGGGGGAGCTGACACAGTCTTGCATGGTTGCCAGATTTCCACTTATGTTATTGTCTACGATTTAATTATGCAGGCTTCCGTGGCTGGGATGATGATTAAAATGCTTCTGGTATTGTACCACATCGTTACATACAATGCTTTAACCATAAAGAAAACCAATTTTTCAACCATGTTAAAACGGCTTTGTCCTGAGGAAGGCCATAGCAATAAGATCGAAATGTTGGTTGTAGGTTTATAACTAAATTATCTCTGCTTTATGTCATTCATCACACTCTCAAACAGCACATGCATGTCTTTTCTTGACGCAGCAGCAGCTGCAGCCGGTTCATTGTTCCTCAAGTGCTATTTTTTTTTTGAGTCATCATTAGTCCTACTGGTTTGATGCAGCTCTCATTTCTGCTACTTATCATTCCTGAAAAGGGAAATTCAAAGGCTCAATGTAGATATAGTAGGCGTCAGTGAAGTGAAGTGGAAAGAAGACAAGAATTTCTGGTCAGATGAGTATAGGGTAATATCAACAGCAGCTGAAAATGGTATAACAGGAGTGGGACTCGTTATGAATAGGAAGGTAGGGCAGAGAGTGTGTTACTGTGAACAGTTCAGTGATAGGGTTGTTCTTATCAGAATCGACAGCAAACCAACACCGACAGCGATAGTTCCGGTATACATGCCGACGTCGCAAGCTGAAGAGGTAGAGAAAGTGTATGAGAATATTGAAAGAGTAACATGGTATGTAAAGGGAGATGAAAATCTAATAGTCATGGAGACTGGAATGCATTTGAAGGGAAGGAACAGAAGAAAAGGTTACATCGCGGTCAGACAGAGATTCTGAAATCAGATACTGGATTGTAAGGCTTACCCAGGAGCAGACATAGATTCAGATCACAATATAGTAGTGATGAAGAGTAGCTGAAGTTTAAGAATCAATACGCAAAGAAGTGCGATACGGAAGTACTAAGAAATGACGAGATACGGCCCGGCCTTTGTGACCGAGCGGTTCTAGGCGCTTCAGTCTGGAACCGCATTGCTGCTGTGGTCGCAGCTTCGAATCCTGCCTCACGCATGGATGTGTATGATGTCCTTATGTTAGTTAGGTTTAAGTAGTTCTAAGTCTACAGGACTAATGACCCCAGATGTTAAGTCCCATAGTGCTGAGAGCCATTTGAACCATTTTCGAGATATGGTTGAAGTTCTCTGAAGCTATAGATAGAGCAATAAGGAATAGTTCAGTAGGCAGTACAGTTGAAGAGGAGTAGACTTCTCTAAAAAAAGGCCATCGCGGAAGTAGGGAAGGAAAACATAGGTACAAAGAAGGTAACTGCGAAGAAACCATTGGTAACAGAAAAAAATACTTCAATTGATCTATGAAAAGAGGAAGTACAAAAATGTTCTGGGAAATTCTGGAATAGAGTAATACAAGTCGCGAGGAATGAAATAAATAGGAAGTGCAGGGAAGCTAAGACGAAACGGCTGCAGGAAAAATTTGAAGACATCGATAAAGAAATGATTGTCCGAATGGAAATGTGTTTAGTTTGGAATGACAGAACCGGCATTGCTAAACCATGAATATTGTGATTATAATACAAGTCTTTATAAATTGGGTGAATAACTTTTTACAATGATTATCCAATGTAAAGCTGTCTTTCACATATGATTTTTAAATGGGTTCACATGGATGGGAATGGATGAACCACCTCCATCGGCTCTGTATACTCCAATACGAAATGAGGCCAGTCTACCAGCTGCTGATCTATGAAGCCTAAGTAAAAAGATTCTCTCCCTCTGTCTATAAAATTTATGCCAGATACTTATACATTCTCATGTGTTGTATTTTATTTTTAGAAATATCGACATCATTCTGTACAATAGCGTTATATCATTCAGAGCCAGATCCCTTACGATGAAGTGCCCAGGCCTTGCATGCAATGACGAGTATTTTTCATCGCAAGCTATGACCTGTTTCTCGTCTATGAGCTCAGATTACAAATGACTGAATACCTAAGTAATAATTCATATTTCTAAAATAACAATGTACAGATACATGGAGTATTTGTCTGATGTTTTCTAGGTGCGCCTGGTAATGGTATTGCGATGGTTGAATGGAAAGACGCCACAGTCATCAGTTTGGAGCGCGTTGAGATTTTCCCAGTCCAGGAATGACGTAATTCTCGGTTATAAGGTCCCTGAACCGTGAATTTGCTTTCAAAATATTTTCTTAAAGAATTTACTTTATTTACTAGCGATTCATCAAGAACATTAACACATTTAATTACACTAGGTGAGCGCGGAAGTAGTTGCCAGGGAGTAACTGATGAAAATGAAATTACCTTTAACAAATGGAAATTTTATTCATAAAAGCATTTTCAACAACAGATTTAAAATTTATAAGCAGGAAAGCACCCTAGAAATATCAAGTTACAATTTTATTTAGAGGCAGAAAGGACAATACTGACAGTATGAGCCTTCAGGCTGAGAAGTTTGCTGCTCCCTTTCAACACGGCCGTAGTCATGACCGCTCACAACAACCTCTGAAACACTACACTGGTGCAAAACTGCAACACACCAGATTACTTTAAACTAAAAATTTTAACAACTCACACAAAAACATTAACTATGCACCCCATAAGAGGGATGGAAATGGTACAAACACTCACACTGAGATATTATTTGCCACCGAAAGTGCAATTTGTTTTTAAAAGGACTCTTACAGTGGAAGGGTGTCAACTTTATAAAAATGACTATTTAAATAAAACCCATGAAATTCAGACTTACATAAAATGTACAACATGCTCTACATTACACATATACCGCCTCGCAAGATGATAGGCTGGATAAAAAAACATATTTCAGGAATTCGGCCTTTACACCTTAATTCTATAAATTTGTTAACACCGAATCCGACAAACATGACAGAGGCAGCTATTAACGTACGGCAGACAGACAGACAGACAGACACTAACTGCCTAACAAATGCGGACGAGAGACTGACCAAGGAAACAAGTAGAATTTAACTAGTAAATGAAACAACGTATCACGAATCACTTAACTTCTAATAACTGCGATTTCTAGCGAAGACCTGGCGCAACACCCTCAAAACGCTCTCCCGAACCGTCCGCTGCCAGCCGCTTCAACGGACGCATGAAGGCGCGCCGATCTCCCGTCTCACGGCGTCGCAGCTCGCGCCGGCCAGACCGATGTCGTGGGTTGACTCCTGTTGCTCTCGTGTCGGCCACGAAGTCACTACCCCTCGCTATACGCCGCGGCCCACAGGACTGACGTGGCGACCTCAAATGCGCCGACGCTGAAGACGGACAAGTCATCTTGTATCCCAGTGCACGACCGACCAACCGATCTATCCAACCGCCAGTGGCCATTGCCTGAACAAACTCGAGCAGACTGGCGGCCTAACACATACTAGCACTCCGGACGACAGACAGACACTGACTGCCCCACACTGAGCCGGCTGACCATTTGGCCCGACTCTCTCCGACTGCACCGACTAAGACCGACCGCCTGCCGAGCGCGTAGCGCCCCTTAAATGCACGTGAACAGGCAACTTTTCCCCTTTCCCACCAGAGGGACACACCAAAGCTGCGATTGCCACAGCGCCGCCACCGCCAGAAACGGAAGGCGACTGTTTTACACTGCGCGCTGCGGCGCGCTCTTCAAAACAGCAAATTTTACCACGGCTCAATCCCAAGGGTGGATTCCAACTATAGATGATCGAATATCTAAGTAATAACTCACCTTTCTACAATAATAATTTACACTTACATCCACTGATTACAAGATATTGTGTAACAATGCTACTGAGACAGCTGACATAGATCCCCCATACAGAGATGACTAATACATTGGGGACTATTCAGTCTCCTTATGATGAGGGGATGAACTCCCAATAAACTGATGCTGACATGGACTGTGGACTATGAAGTAGCAGAATAAAAACACTAATGCCTATGACTCTCATTTCAGAATCATCACAACATACTTATCTGTGTCTTTGTGTTTTTCCCACAAGACTGTTGGAATCACCGAGAGGAGGTCTTGCAGCAGCAACAAAATGCCACCACAGCCTGATCCGTCACCACGTTCAGCCCAGTTCGGCCCGTCATCACATTAACGATGGCTCGGTCCATCGGCTTCTAGCAGAAGCCTGTCCTTCTAATTTAAGGTAGCACCGGGTTTGCCTCAAACCTCCTTTAAATTACTTAGTAATCAGAGGCGCATTTGGGCACAGGATCTCATATACCTACATTGATAACTCTACCGTAGTTAGTAAGACCCAGTCGATTTTGTAAGTGCATGGCTACCCATTTTGGAAAGGGAGCTTCCCAAAATCGTTAAAGAGCGTAGTATCCTACCATTAAGTGCATCCAATCAGACATACATACCAACTCGACATATACTGCAACTCGACATCCACTCACACTTTTATGACATTAAATGGGGTGAGGGGTCCTGCAACATGTCTCCTCCATAGGATATAGCCGCTAAGAAGGCATTATTAATGCCCAAAATCTTAAAGACGATTTTTGCTTTGCTTGGTCAACGTTCTTTGCACAAGAAAGTACAAGAAAATGCACAGCGTTTAAGTAGGTACCAAGTGGGTGATAATGTTTGTGGGCTCTATAACTTCAGTGATATTAATTTCCCCATTCAGTTCCAGCATATACCTAAATTTGACAGACAGAATGCTGCGATAAAAAGTTCACGTTTACAGCCTGGAGAAAAGCAAGTCAGATGATGACGTTGCAGCACAGAAGTCAAGTGACACCGTTACTTTTCTGATATCGCTGGTCACCCTGAGAAACATGGGTATTTGTTGCTGTCCTCCCAGGTGGAGAAACAACACTATGTCTGTGTCAAGAATATTTCCCGTCTAATTTCCTCCAACTGTCCATAAAATGTGGTACGTCGCTATTTGCCCTAGGTACTATGCATTTTCTACAAGACAGTGATTAGCAAAATGTTTTCTTCTACACAGAAACTGGCCCGTGCCTAAATGCCTACCAACACAAAGACGTTTTTAAAATTTAAGAACATCCACCACTAAGAGCGTGTCCACTTTCTAGTATATGCTAACTTTGGATGCCTCTTCGCTTCTGTGACCTTGCCGTCTCCCACACAACCTTCACATCACGAAACGTACTATATATACGTACTATGCTGTGTGCAAATAAGACTCAAACATTAATCAATAATATGAATAACTTGCAAGGGAGGGTGATGTGATTTATCGCACCAACGTTCCCATTACTGAATCGCAGGAAAATGAGAACTTATACAAGAAAAAAGTTGAATGTCATATTTATGGACTTTTACTTCTTAGAGAAATGGAATTTCCACAGAGAGATTATTGCAATCTAATTGGCAAGTCTGCATTGCAGCACACAATGCATGCAGCATGAGCTACCAACTGCCACGACTTACATCCATTTCTTCCACAATTTGAGCGCTTACGATACTCATTTCTTTGTAGAACATTTGGCTGATTTTGGTCTGAGCAATGATCAGATTAGCGTCCCGCGTGAGAACACAGAAAAAACACACTTCATTTTCCGAATGAATCACCAAGAACACTACGCTGTGCTTCCTGGACATTTATATCACTCAAGGAGCATATCCGAATGATACGTTTCTGTCCACGACGAAGAAAGAGGTCTTGCCATACGGATATCTGTATTCAATGAAGAAACTCAAAGAAACCGTATTGCCAGTTGTAAAGTAATATTAAAGACATTACCATAAAAATGTGGTAAATGTATGGTACGAATCCAAAGTCTCTGATTTAGGGATGTGCGCAAGGCTTTATATGGACACGGATTATGCTTACTTGCAGATATTTTCGAGACTTTCTGGAGTCTTTGCATAATCACAAACATGCTGCATCCTGTCTTCTATTGCGTTGTGCTAGGACTTATGTGCGAAATAATGCTTAAAAAGACACGTGTCAACATGGAAATTCTGACCAATGTAGACATGTTGTTAGTTTTTGAGCATGGGATTTATGAGGGAGGGGGGGGGGGTGGGGGGGGGGGGCGTTGCAGGGGGCTTTGCCAGTGTGTCCATAGGTAAACGACTTTATGGACACGTCATGCAACAGTCTATGGCTGTCCATCGAATTAAGACATTTCTCCGGCGTGGCAGTGGATTCTGGTGTAGGATATGTCATGGAGGCGGACATGACGTATTCCAATAGTTTGCATGACGCACACAGCGATTTGTTGGTCTGTCCGGAGCTCCAAGTTCCATGCATTGTGCCCCCCCCCCCCCTCAAGCTGATGACAATGTTGGAGATGAAAAGAAACACATCATGAGCAGTAGAAATCTCCAGCAATATTGCAGTTTGGGGATGAAACTGACTGGAGTCACCTGTGCTATTAAATTCGACCAGCCACTCTGGCTAAAGAAATATATTGATATTAACACGAAAAAGAAGGCTAATGCGACACGTGACATTGAAAAGTTTTTTTAAAAATTTATGAATAATGCATTTTTTGACAAGACAATGGAGAATGTAATAAGTCACCACGAAATTCACTTAGCTACCCGCTGGCAGTGCCATTATGGGCCAAAGAATTATATCCCCATGCCTGTTACGTCAGTACCCGTATATTGGACCTATCCAAACTCCACATGTACTAGTTTCATCGTAAATTTGTAAAAACACGGTTCACAGATCCAGAGTTAATTTATATGGGTACAGGCGACTTCATCTATTCGGTGAAGTGTTGTGATGCATTGCACGCATTCGATGCACAAAAAAAAAGTTGATAATTCTTACGAGGTGATGTCTGCAAACAAAAACGTTATTGGCCTAATGAAAGATGAGCCAAATAGGTCACATATTATCGAGTTTGTAGGCCACAGACCAAAAATTTCGCTTTTTCAGAGTATAGCCGGAGTCAGCCCAAATAAATATTGTTCATATTGTTGATGAGCCCCCCAGTGTCAAAAAAAGCGTTGGTTTGTTTCTCATTACAAACAAAGTTATTTTTAAAGCTGAATTTTATGTGCTTATTTGAGGGAACGGTCCCAGATTAGTCTAGTGCCATATTCAGTTTAGCGATATGTGTTAACGGGGGATTTTAGAACAAGAAGAATAACCAGTGACCGGCAGCAAATGAGCAGTGCTGCGACGGTGCTGCCGCTGCTGGAGTACTGACTATTCTTCGTGTTTCACCGTCCCTGTTAACTCATATCACTAAACTGAATATCGCACTAGACTAATTTGGAACTGCCCTATCGAATGGGCACGTAAAATCCAGCTTTCAAAATAATTTTGTTTGTAATGAGAAACAAACCAACGCTTTCTGCTGACAATGGGCGGCTCATCAAAGACGTGAGAACAATATTTATTTGGGCTGACTCCAGCTCCACACTGCAAAAGCGAAATTGCAGGTATCTCCTGAAACACCAGGGGAAATGCGCTTCACGATTCTTAGGAGGAACAACTGATATAATGAAAGTACGAGTTGTGCGGAATATAATGACCCATTTGTCAAGTGTAAATAGGTGTGTGTGTGTGTGTGTGTGTGTGTGTGTGTGTGTGCGCGCGCGCGCGCGCGCCCGCCCTTGACTGTTTGTGCACCTGAGTTCTGATCTGACTACGCGTGATGTGTGCATACTGTGTATATGCCTGGATTGATTGCCCAGTACATATGTGTGTGTACTGCACAGTTTTTCACCTACTGCTATTAATCCAAGTCATTAATATTTAGTCTCATTTCCCATGTCAAGTCTTTGTCTCTTTAACATTACAATATCTGCAAAGTTTGATGACAACATTGTAATCCTTCTTTGACTTTAAAACAGCTGTGAAATTTTTGATGGCAGCATTCTAAATGTGCTTTTGACATTACAACAGCTGTACAAAAAAATTGGTAACAACGATTCAACATTCCAACGGCTGTGAATTTTTAAAGATTTTAGTGAGAATATATCGTATATGAATGTTAATATTGAACTATATATATTAGTTTACATTTTATTTCGTGCTAGTAGTCAATATTATTATTAGCGTAAAAAAGTATCTCCTACCACATCGTATACAAACGTTAATAGTGAACTGTAAGTTATATAGCTTATATTTTATTCGCTGCTACTAGTGATTATTTTTAGTGTAAGAAGTATTTGTGAAGATTTTATTGTCTGAAATAAGTAGTTACCGAAAAAAATATTGTGAATAAACAAAAAATATAATTTGTTGCTCTTTTCCTTGCTCTTATTCGTTTTAGTGTATATGTACATATACTCAGAGTTGAAACCTGTCGGTATGACAGGAGCAATAGATGTAAAAAGGACACGAGTACAGAAAAGAAGAAGAAAATGCAGTTTGTTGATGAGAAATGTACCTCAGTTAACAACAAAACTGCATGGGAGTTAAAAAAGAATGTGCTGCATGTTTTGGTCTATGGGAGTAGGTGGTACACGACTGATACCGATTCCATAGATGTACAGAAGAGATGTATAAAATATCTCCAGTACAGGATGTGTTGCATATACAACTTATGAGACTGAAAATGTATACTTACTGTAAACAAATTTCTTCTTCCTCTTCTTCTTATCATACATAAATCCTTACCTGCACATATAGTAGTGGTAACTGTAAAGCAGCCTGTCAGTATATAAGTTGAAGCCAGCTTGCTAAATCAAGACAGTGTAAGAAGAGTCGGAGGAGGATGAGTGGTGAGCAAGTGGAGACTGGCCATCGAGGAGGAGGAGAAGCTTACTTCTGCCTGTCGGTAGATGATGAACTGAATAAAAATACATAGTTTCTAAAACATCATTTATGTGTCATCCAACTTAAAAGTAATTACTAACACTATTTTCTGCTCCTTCTCTGCTTGAGCTGCCTGAGATATTAGCAACTATATAATACGACATTCCAAATTGAAGGATATTTGTAAATATTACACAGCCATAAAGCCTTCTCACTACATTTCACATAAATGTCTGTGTGGTCAAAAATTCGAAGTGATGTCAGCAAATCATTGTAAGCCGTCACAGATCATTTTAGCATATTGCATGGGTATTAACGTTAACCATAACATTTGTCTTGGTACACTTCACGTCTCTGAACTGCATTCGTGATGCAATTTTTGTGGGAAACCTTGTGATAACATGTTCAGTATGTGTGAATACAACGAAGACAATATCCTTAAACACAAACAATCCACATTCATCATAGACGCCTTAAGTGTGCAACGATGCTCACTATTGAGGTGTCATCAGGATATGCTTTAGATGTGATGCAGCACCTGTTAATTTACACAATTCGTTGCACAGTTTCTAAGAACAGTGAATAATTAATCACACAGCCAATGCATAGGCTGCAATTTCTTTTGAGAAATTCTCTGATGACTCAAATTCTATACAGACATCTATCGGTCCTGATTTCACCGTTTCTTTGTTTTTGAATGATCTGTTGAAATGATGGGCGCTAATTTCTTAAATTCCTGTGGGCTTTGCATGCACCTGAATTTATCATTCTCATAGTAAGAAGGGCAAAACCTTGCCTACATGTCAAACAGTAGGCCGTAGACATCATTACCCCAGACAACTATAATTATCGTATAAGTAAAACTTCAAATTAAGGTAAACTTTAGTGTTGGTTAGTTTACAATTGTTGAAAATATTCTAATCCTTTTTTAGACTCGCCTTCCTGTTAGTTTGCAGCACCCGTGCAATGAATCGAGGCATTTATAGTTGAATACTCATTTTAGCAGTCCATGTCAGATCGGATTTAGTTGGTAGTAAAGGATATTCAAAAAATTTCCATGAATGAAAAGTTAATGGCACGTAAATACCAACATTCAATACCTGCTCCTCATCGGTTACAAGGATGTGAGGAAATTTCCATATTAATTTCTCAAGCACAATTTTCTTCTATTCGAGATTAGTCTGTCCTTGATTGTTTGAATCATTATATTTTGCACTTTGTATCAGAATTATTTCTTGCTTTACATCTATGGAGCTGCTTTCATGTCTTCATAATTTCGTATAATCATCTTGAATGGTATGAACGGCTCTACTCACTTATCGATCCATCTATGAACCACCCATCATTTTTTAAATTATTCAAGTCTGAAATTGATCGGGGAACATGTGTTTATTGAGTCAAATATTTCTAGTATGGTCAACCTTCATCCCATTTGTTGAAAGAGCAAGGTGAATTATATATAACTTATAATGTCAATGTGGGGCTTCCACCCTTTTAAACAAATTTTACTTCGAAGTACAGAAAACTATTGCTTGGAAATGTTAAACCATTTTGATTTTTAATGAGAATCCTAAGTCAATAGTTGTTATTAAATGTCTCTGCAGCCAAAGGTTTGTGAGGGAAATATTCCTGGAATATAATTATATCCATTTAAGAAACTTGTAATTTTCCCATGTTATCATATTTTGCTTTTACTGTGGATTGGTGTACTGAGCAAGAACGCCCATTTGATAGTTTGCAGGAGAGGCAACCCCCCCGCCCCCGCTTGCCTCTAGGCACGGGTGCCACAGGTGCTGCTGAAGCAACGTGCGTGTTTTATGCCGCATTATTTGCCTCGATAGTTGACTAGATCCCTGTCCTGGTCTACATTATTCAACTCGAGATGGTCTAATGTCTGGACAGTCACTGGAAGGTATAAAGTATTCGCAGACACCTCAACGATTCTATATGCTGGGCCCATTGTAGGAAGAACCCATAGACTGTGTGTATCAATCTGTCGTTCAGATATGAATTCGTTGCAATATTACACTCAACGTGAATCATGATAACCTGTAGTGTATCTGCCAGTTGCTCAAATTTGTAAAATTTATCAGATTTTGTCTCCAAAATTTGGCTTCTTGAGAAACCTAGAAGTGCTCCTATTGAACCCTCTCTGCTAATTTGTATTGTAGTTTTTATCTCTGTTTTAAATGTATTACTGTTCGCACATAACCGAATCCCTTCCGCAGTTCATTTGAGAATTGCATTCAAATGATCAGTATCGTGTGTGCCTGGGGTATTTCCAAGTAAAAATGTAGTTTACCGTTCACCTTAGTGACATTAGGAATGCTGTTGTATGTTTCTAAACCAATCAATGCAATACTCCACTTCCCTTGCTTAAATCAACTAGTGAAAAGTAATTGATTCATAGAATTGACAGTCATTCTTTAAAAGTCAAAAACACGTAAGCTTCAATTGAATATGCACGCTGATGGTTTTTATGCAGTCGTCAGGAAAAACATGAGGCATAAATGTCCACACATACATGTATGAAAGCTTTGGTAGCATCAGAAATTGTAGAGCAGACAGTTGTTGGTAAAGTAATGGGGCAATTCTTCACATGGGCAGAAGCCTCTGAACAAATCAAAGAAGTAGATGTTATTCGTTTTTTTACCTTCCTGAACATTTATAGCATCAGGTCTATCCATGATCAATGTAATCAACCTAGTGGGGTTTTAACGTAAGTATCATGACGATCAAGCTTTTTGTTGAGAGTTTCGTTACCATCCGTCAGCAATGAAATTCTCACAGACTATGATTTCAATAGTTAAGTGATCTTATGCATTTCTGTAGAATGACATGTAAGACTATTTTTGTTGTGTTCAAACTTTCCATCAATGTACGGATGGATGTTTGGTCTGTGCATCATCTTCATCATCATCAGCAGCATCTCTTCAGAACGAGTGTATAATATTTGCACAGTTTGCTCACTGTACACAATATACTGACACTGTTACATTTTGGTACACTTTTTTTTTCAAAAGAAACTTCTTGAAGTTTCGTCTATATTGTTTATCGATAACTTTTCTTATTTTATCAGTAACCAAAAACTCCTTTGATTCCAGCAGTCTCTACATATGCTCATAAATACATTAAATGCCAAATTCGTCCCTATGCGTGCTTGATAAATATATTTTACGTCCTCATATTGTCTTCTTTGAAAGCTTTAGTAACAGTGAGGGGAGACATTAATAGTGGCACAGAACGAAGGAGACTGTGGCTATGACGCAGGAGACAGTGATAGAGAAACACAAAGAAATAATGACAATGGGTTGGGCTGAATGAGTGAGTGAGAATGGGTAAGTAGGGAGGGGGCGGGAGGTATGAGCGCTTTACAGTGATGAAGTAGTCGGTGTGAGCGAAATACAGTCCCGGGAGCCTGTAGGAGTCAGAATTGAGTTGCATGATAAAAAGAGCGCGAATATGTTCCAAAATTTTTACGAAAATTTTTGAAGATTCTGAGGAAGACAGAATGGGGCATCTGGTATCCCACTTTGCAGTCCAAGTCTTTTGAATACGAATATATTCCCTTTTTTGTGCTCAAGTAGGAGCATTTTTCATCTACTAACTGATTATGGTCGAAGTAGGCAAGATATAAAATGAGAATGCCTATAGAATGAAAAGCGTTTCTGAAAAGAGGAATTGGCTATCGTCTAATAGAAATTTAAGTTTCAGGAATTTCTGGAGTGTAGCATAGTAGTAAACGTGAATGATAAGCAGTTCGGACAAGAAGAGAATGGAAACTTTCAAAATACGATACCATAGAAGAAAGCTGTGGATTGAATGGGTAAATGAAGTCATTAATGACGAGATACTAAATCGAATTAAGGAAGGAAAGGAATTTTTGGAACAACTCGACTAAAAGATTACGCTAAGCAGGTTCAGAGGGATTTAGGTTGGCAGCTGCAATTCAGAGATGAAGAGGCTAGCACGGAACAGACTAGGATAGAGAACTGCACCAAACCAGCCTTCGGACTGAAGACCATAACAACAACAACAACAACAACAACAACAACCAACAACAGAAACAGGTTTATTTATTCACGTACAATGAAGCATACGTGCGCGCGCACACACACACACACACACAACATATTATTATACATCCATTCAATAAATTCTTCTATGAAGTAGTCAAACTCCCATAATGTACGTCACACTTTTCTATGCCACTTAAGGCTGAGTGAACAAGTGTGTAAATCCTGTCATCCTCTAGTATTATATTAAGAAATGGTACTGTTGTTTTCAAACTGTGATAGATTGTTGACAACAAACTTCGTGCTGTGCTGTGCTGCTCTTGTCAACGTACCCAACAGCTTAAAGAGCTTTCTATGAGAGGCTCTAGAGCAGACATGTTATGCTTGTGACACGGCTCGTGCACCAATACTTTCTTCCTCAGTGAGGGGTTGCCCCATATCAGACATCATTAGTCATTAGTGAATGAAAATAGGAAAAGTAAGTTGACTAATGTTTACTCTTTGGTCTCCAAAACCAAAAATATCATCCGTAGCGCTAAAGTTGCAGAACTTAGACATTTAAGAAGGATCCGTAACATGCGACTTCCATTTCCGGTCATTGTCAGTATGAATACCCTAGAATGTAGAACATTCTGCTCCCATTACTGATTCGCACTCGTGCATTATTTGTAAAGATCTTGTGCAATAGAGAATTGCATGCATCATGTTTTGTCGAAGTTGGGTGCCAGTCCATTTGCAGAGAACCAGTTATTATTATTTTGAAGAAAATTTCTGTTATCTTCATAAGTGTTTGAGTTCCCCGATTAGGCTGGACTGTAATACTGGAATCATCAGCAGAAAGAACTATTTCTGTTTCTTGGATATACGATGGCACTTCATTTTAATTCATCCAGAACAAGGACAAACACCAATTTCTCTGCTGATGGTAGACAAGTAGTGACTGTTCCCCACTCTGAAGATGTTGTTTCTTTGTGTGCACTCCCTACGTTTTATAACCATAGCACACTAAAGGAGGGAAAATGTTGCATTGTTACTAAACCATTTTACTACTTGATATTTTATTCAAAGGAAGTCATAATATATAATTTACGCATTAGTTAATTACAATTAAACGGTCTTAAGTGATATAACACATACAAAATAAAAATAAAATCTCCTGCTTTGCACCCTACACTGACAGTAAAAGGTTGGCGAAAATCGCTAATGGGTACCAACTGCAATCGTAAATTTCATGAGTGTTCAATAACATAGGGTTAATACGACGCTGTGCATCCTTTGATTTAGAGAGGAGCAAACCAATGTAGCCTCCGTGCAAATAAACATAAAAAAATTTAGTAATACAATTCAATGTTGAGTAATGATGTCACGTTACGTCAGTGATAAGTTGCTTGCAAAGAGTTAAAAATTAAACAGATTTAAACATTGCAAGTCTAGTTTCGCCAAAGACGGCATACTAGGCTCTTTCGAAATGTAATAATAAGAAATGACTTTTCGGAGATGGGAGTTTCTTGACACTGCAACTAAGTAGATAACTAGATTCCGCTTCTGTAGTTTGAGCTGACAGCCGCAACATACGCGAAAGATTGAACCTTGAACATTCAGTCAGACACAAAAATGTTGATTGTATCCAGGTATTAAATAGCTACAAATCAATTACACTGGAAATATTTTTTACCTTTTTTTTAATCCTTTTCAGAATGTACTGCAATATACAGCAGATTCTTTCACATCATTGCCTGTGCTCCTGACGTAACCGAATAGCGATTCGAATCAGAATTCTCTAAAATCAAATAGTCATACACAGCAAAGGCGGAATCCGCTCAGTTCGCTCCGATGCCAACATAAGAAGAACGTCAAGAGGACATCAAATGAAAATAAACAAGGATCGAAATTCCTGTGTTGATTACAAATTGTCTACCGCTTCCCTATCTTTGAAAATGAGTCTATGGCCGTGTAAAAGGTTAAATTAATTGTAATGTTGATTTTACGACGCCCGTAAGGGCTACATGAATCACATTTGTTACTCACGTAGTACTACACTCAACACAGAGAGGCCGGCCGAAGTGGCCGTGCGGTTAAAGGCGCTGCAGTCTGGAACCGCAAGGCCGCTACGGTCGCAGGTTCGAATCCTGCCTCGGGCATGGATGTTTGTGATGTCCTTAGGTTAGTTAGGTTTAACTAGTTCTAAGTTCTAGGGGACTAATGACCTCAGCAGTTGAGTCCTATAGTGCTCAGAGCCATTTGAACACAGAGAGTTTTCTACGTAGTATTAATAGCTTCTGGTTAATGAATGAAAATAATAAAAATCACTCAAGACTAATAGCACTGACACTGAATTACAGTATGCATATATATTCGTTTGTTCTACAGGAAAATTGAGGGTGTTAACGCATCGTAACTAGCAATGTAGCGCGTGGTGTGATTACTTTGTGTACCTACCTAAATTAGGTAACACATATAAAAACCATATGTATAATATATACAGAAAACATTTACATGTTCCTTTCTTTACGAGTATAACGTAAAAATGGCTAGACTAATGAACAATAGTTACGGATGTGTGTGGGTGTATTTACAAATTTGAGTTTGGTCATTCATAATAGCTTTGTTTTTGTTATGAAGTGGAGTATCCACCACATTGCTGTGGTGACTGGGATGTGTCAAACCCGCACTCCGAAAGACTCTGATGCCATACGGGCGAGACAGATCGAGTTGGCGAAGGCCGACGTCGGAACTTTACTATTCAGCGTTACGTGAGCTGGCGATGTAACAGCTGTCTCCCGACAGTCAGATGTGCTTATAACGAATCAAAGTCCGTCTATAAGGCATCACGGCAGAGCAGGTAGAAATGGCGTCAGTCTATCACATTGTGCGCGAGAGCCACCACAGCAAACATCAGCTCATCACCACGATAAACACGATGGCGGGCAGTCGCGCCGTGACACACACGGACATAGCGCACACGTTCGCCCGGTACTATGGGACCTCGTACATGGAACTTCCAAAAACGTATTTGAGTATGACGAGATACTGCACGATTTTCGCACTAGGAACGTGGCACCCAATGATACCCTGCTGTTGCCCATCACATTCGACGATCTGACATCGGATTTGACACGTTGAGCACCGAACAAATTGCCAGGGCTGGACGGTCTACCCCTGGAATTCTACAACACTGTTTATGACCTTATGGGCGACAAGTGGCTCCAAATGTTTCAACAACTGGTACGCCCTGATTTTATTATCCCCAAGGACTTCGCAGACGGCATCCTGATCCTAGTACCGAAATGGTGGCTGTAGGTGGCAGGACTTTCATCACCCACTCACATTTCTCAACAACGACTGCAAGATTTTCGCCCGAATCCTTCGCGAGCGTTTCCACATCGCTATCGGGAAAGACATCCGCACCGATCAGACATGTTTAGGTGGTGTCACAACATTCATATAGCGTTAGGAGCATATCGCGAAGTAATAGCTTTGACGGCGGCCTGCAAAATACGAGGCGTCCTTGTCGCCATCGATTTCGACCACGCATTCGACCGCGTCGACCACGGATTCCTACGCGCAGTTTTGGAATGCATGAGCCTCGCTCCAGAGTCTGCACAATGGTCTTTCGAGATGATCCACAAGGCACGTTCCCGCATGTTGATGAACGGTTACCAGTCTGGTTACATTGTTGTTGGATGGTCAGTGAGACAAGGATGCCCCTTGTCGAGTATATTATTTGCAGAAGCGCTTGAACCAGCTTTGCATGGTCTACGACGGCGATTAGCAGGCATCTGAATGCGGGACGTGATGTTTCGTTGTGGTGCATTCGCCAATGATGTGGTGTTCCTGGCAAGATCAGGGGATCAAATACACGTGGTGCTTCAGTGGCTACGCCAGTAAGGGGCGGTCACTGGGAGCGTCATCAACATGAAGAAGACAAAATACATGGATGACGGAGGGGGGGGCTTTCCCATGCATCGGCGATGCCCTTTGACGAGAAGGTGCCTGTACTCAAATGTTTAGGAGTGTAGTTCTACACCAATGTTCGTCGCACGGCACGGATGTCCTTCCGTTGACTGTTACTGTGGCCGACAGATTTTAAGCAGCGTATGGACATTTCGTGAGCGCCGGTCTTGTTTTTGAAGTCCGATACGCCCCCTGACACTGCTGCAGCGGACGGGCGGTATCGGTTTACTTCATGTCTATAACCGTGCGCGATCGCCCTATCTCAACAGTATGCGTCGCACGTGGACCTCTGCCCACGCCAATCTGACGGGCACCCTGACAGCTCAAATGGCACCACACTCTCTGCATCCACCGGTTTCTGTGGGATACATTCCACCGGCACCAGCCGACATCAGAGTGTTCTTGATTGACCTCAGCTACTTACGATTGGACCTTCTGTCAACATAGATGCTCAGTACGAAAGAATATTATCGTCTGTACCTACAGCAGCAACCTGGCACCCTAAGTTGGCCTGAACACGGTGTGGCGAGCAGTACATATGCGTTTTCTACCTACGACGTTGCGTTCATTGTGGTACGTGGTTGTGAACGGGAAGTTCGCTATTCGTCAGAGGCTACACCCCAGTCATCTGACGGACGACCCCTTGTGTCCGAGACGCTCAGTCGTTGATTCGGATGCACACTGCCTGACCTTCTGCCGCGACCAGCAACTGCTGGCTACTCACGCATTACTCTTGCGGCGACTACCGGAGTCTTTCTCCACTGATGATACGTTGCGCCCCGACGGCGTATACTGTCCACCAACCAGGACGAATGCCGTTAACTGGCTAAAAGGCAGGGCTCTTTACTGCATATTTCGTGATGCTCACAAAGGCAGACTCGACTTCTGGTCCCTACTGATGACGACACATGCAGCTTTCCTTCGCCGCCCGAAGTACAGGACCCACTTCGCTAATTATTTATGTTTTTTATTTGCGGACCCTCGTGCTCACTGGGGCGTTCCGCGTATGTAGTGCTGTACCTGAAGAAGAGTCCTGGAGCATATTGATCCCCCATGGACGGAACAGGGGGGAACCCGTCCCAACAGACGAGAAGACGGCTCGGACGCTCGCTACGGCAGTTCTTGGATCTTTTGTTAATACAAAAAAATCAATAAAAAATAAAACAAATAAAATAAATAAACACGGACAAACCCGGTAAATCCTCTCCCTGATCCTTTGATCCTAGAGCACGTTGTCTATCGGGTGTCGACTCCTGCCCTACCTGTCGTCTTGTTCCTGCAGCGGTTCCTTTTAGAAATGAGGACCATCCAGATTTCGAATCCCTGTCCAGTATAAATTTTCAACCTTCACCATTGTATTACCACGATGTCCTGTACAGCTGGAAGTCAAGAGTTTCCCACCCATTCTGTCGCTTTTCTTTCCCATTCTCTTTTACATATAAATATATGTACCAGCCACATCATCACAAGTAGTTTATGTTCAGTGGGACATGTCCGACAAAATGGACATCAGTCAGTTATGTTTCTGTAAAAGCGCGACGATTACTTGACATTTGTTTGAGTGCGAATGGTCTAGTATCGTCCGAACTCCAACTGGAATCAATAATTTGCAAGTTGGGTGTTACTGGACGAGGGACGCATCATTGCACTTTGCGATAAGTTGAGAATCTAGGTTGGACGGAAAACGTATACCAATTGGCAAGGCAGTTACGTCAACAGTTCTATGGAAGCGGAGCATCCGGTTTTGATTTCCAATGTGGCACAAATTGTCAGCTATCACCATTGCATGCCACACAGTGCCCTGTGCAGGTGGAAGTCCCGTGTTTCCCGCCCATCCTTTTCATTTCCTTCCTCATTCTCCGTTTCGTATATGAGAAGAGTTCAATAAGCAATGCAAAGATATTTTCTGAAAACGGGTTGGTTTTGTTCAGGATTCGAATACACTATATAATTCCCGCCGGCCGCTGGTGGCCGAGCGGTTCTAGGCTCTTGAGTCTGGAACCACGCGACCGCTACGGTCGCAGGTTCGAAACCTGCCTCGGGCATGGATGTGTGTGATGTCCTTAGGTTAGTTAGGTTTAAGTAGTTCTAAGTTCTAGGGGACTGATGACCTGAGATGTTAAGTCCCATAGTGCTCAGAGCCATTTGAACCATATAATTCCCCATTATTTCGGCTACGAAACGTATTTTTGAACTTCGTTCAATGCGATGGCCTTACGCTATCCTTACTAGTAGGGTCTGCATGCCTGCGTGGTACCCCTCGACTGGTCGACGTCCGTGTCAGCGTCTTGCCGCATGAATAACCTCCCCATCATCCATGTACTGCTTCCCGCAGGGTCCATCCTTCATTGGTCTAACAGATGTAAGTCGGAAGGTACGAGATCCGAACTATAGGGCGGACGAGGCACCAGTGCAATGAAGTTTTTTCTGCTCCTTTTGGCTGCGTAGACTTACGTAAGGCTTTCCATTATCATGGAGAAGGAGAAGTTCGATTGCATTTTTGTGGTGACGAACACGCTGAAGTCACTTGTTCAGTTTTCTGAGGGTAGCACAATAGATTTTCGAGGTGATCTTAACACCATGACGGAGAAATCGAACAGGGAGGAAATCAAACAGATTGACCCCTTCAGAGTCTCAGAAGACAGTCGCCACGACTTTACCGATCCGAGTGAAGGTCTGTCTTTGAACTATTTCTTTGGGGGGGAGGGGGTGATGTGACGTTGATCCGCGGATTGTTAGGTTTAAGTAGTTCTACGTTCTAGGGGCCTGAAGACCTCAGAAGTTAAGCCACATAGCGCTCAGAGCCATTTGTAAAAAAATAAATTTGTGGTAAGTTCCTATCGGACCAAACTGCTGAGGTCATCGGTCCCTAGGCCCACACACTATACTAAATCTAACTTAAACTAACTTACACTAAGGAAAACACATACACCCATGGCCAAGGGAGGACTCAAACCTCCGACGGGGGCAGCTGCGTCAACCGTGGCAAGGCGCCCTAGATCGCACGGCTACCCCGCGCGGCTCCCACGGATTGCCAGCGGGCCACACCGTTGAGTACTTCAACTAGTGGACAAGTGTTCAGCACTGCCAACAGATACGTCCAGTTGAGCAGCGAGGTATGATTGTGATCTGTCGATCACCTCGAATGAGAGTATCTGCACGTTGCAACATTCCATGAGTAAATGCTGCCACCATATACGTAAGTCCAAGGATTTTATCAACAGTTTCAAGACTGTTAAGCTGAGCAGCTCAGATTTACGAATTAGCTTCGATTTGGTCTCACTTTTCATCAAAGTACCTTTATTGACTCGCTACATCTTATTGGTAACTTGTTTAGTGATGATTTGACGGCTTTGTTTGAACATACTCTCTCCTCAACTTATTTTTTTATTTAATAACGAATTTTTTGAACAAACTAACGGTGTCGCCATGGGGAGTCCCTTGTCCCCTGTGGTGGCCAATCTTTTTGTGGAAGACTTTGAGGAGAAAGCTCTTGAGTCTGCGATCTTAAAGCCTACGCTTTTCTGGCGGTACGTAGATGATACTTTCGTTGTATGGCCTCATGGCAGACAAGAACTGGAAAAATTCCTTTGTCATTTAAACTCTGTACATGACATCATCAAGTTTACTATGGTGATTGAGAAAGACGGGACTTTACCCTTTCTAGACGTGTTAGTACGCCGTAAGAATGATGGGTCTTTGGGATATTCGGTGTACGGAAAACCCACACATAGAGATCTATATCTTCAGGCGTCCAGCTGTCATCGTCCGCCCAAACCGCCGGTGTTCTCAGTACTTCAGTTAATCGGGCACATGTAATTTCGGATGCTCGTAGCCTTCGTGAAGGGTTAATGCATCTGGAGAAGGTTTTTAAAGAGAACGGCTATACTTTGTGTCAAATACGTAAGGCCATGCACAATTGTAATAACGAAAAGCAACGCTCCGAGGAGACTGATGACGACTACAGATCAACTGCGTTCCTTCCTTACCTTCTAAAATAGGCAGATTGATTAGGAAGAATAATATTAATGTCATCTTCTGTCCACCAGCAAAAAGCACGGCCTTAGTTGGATCCGTTAAAGATGATTTACAATTGAGGCAGGCGGGTGTCCCCTGTGAGTGTGGCTCTGCATATATAGGTCAGACGACACAAACGGTCCACGAACGCTGTGTAGAACACGAAAGACACACCCATCTGCAGCAACCTTTAAAATCAGCAGTGGTAGAACACTGCATTTCCATGGGACATTCAATGGAATACAACAACACCAAAATTTTAGCACCAGTTTCCAGCTTCTGGGACTCTGTCACGCAGTAGTGGCCGACCGAGACAGACGCAGCAACAGGGAAGTAACCGCTTTTGTGAAATTTGCGAGTTCCTAAGCAGGAGCGAGTTTTATTATATCATCTATGTGCTTTAATAGTTTAGTTTCTTGAGTTTCTGCGTGTAAATTTAAAATCTAATAGCCATAGTTCTCGCCTTTTCGTTTGCGCCAGAAAGTAAACCGATTTTGTGATATATTACAAGTACCTTACCAGGGGCAAATTATTTAGTTTCACCTGAGTGCTTCGGTAGTTAGGTTCTTGAATATCTGCGTATTACTAGACACAGTTCGTGCGTTTTCATCAGGATCTACATTAGAGTTGCGCAGCACGTGCCGATAGTCCGTTTATCTGCATAGTTTAGTTTTCCGCAGTCTTTGGTATGGACAGGGACTGAGATTGTTGTGTGCGGATGCGAGCCGAGTTGCTGACACTTCGCTCTCAGCTTCAGGCTGTGATGGCTTCGGTTACACAGCTTGAAGCTGCAGTGTATGGGCGCACCACAGTTGTGGGCTGGCTGTGGGGATCCATCGGATGCCCAGCGCGTCAGAGTCCTCCGATCGGTCCTCACCGGTGGCCAACCCAGTTACTGCTCGCACTGAGGCTGACCCCTCACCTGTGGTCGAGTGGGAAGTCGCCCCAGGGCGAAGCAGGCGGCGTAAGACTTCCCAGGCGGCAGCACCTAAGGCCTCCCCAGTTTGTCTGACAAACAGGTTTCAGGTGCTCTCTGTGACTGACACTGTCGCTGAGGTGGATGCTAACGCCTGTCCTGTTTCAGAGGAAACCACTCAGCCTGCAAGATCAGGGCAAGCGCAGACGGTGGGACTATTGGTAGTTGGGATCTCCAACGTCAGGCGCGTTATGGGGCCCCTTAGGGACTTGGCTGACAAGAAGGGAAAGAAAACCAATGTGTACTCCGTGTGCATACCGGTTGGAGTCATTCCATATGTGGAAAGGGTCCTCCCGGATGCCATGAAGAGCACAGGGTGCAGCCAACTGCAGGTGTTTGCGCACGTCGGTACCAATGATGTGTGTTGCTTTGGATCAGAAGAGAATCTCTCTGGTTTCGAGCAGCTAACAGACGTAGTAAAGGCTGCCAGTCTTGCTTGCAAGATGAAAGCAGAGCTGACCATTTGCAGCATAGTCGGCAGGACCGATTGCGGACCTCTGGTACAGAGCCGAGTGGAGGGTCTGAACCAGGGGCTCAGACGGTTCTGCGACCGTGTAGGCTGCAGATTCCTCGACTTGCGCCAAAGTGTGGTTGGGTTTCGGGTTCCGCTGAATAGGTCAGGTATCCACTATACGCAGGAGGCGGCTACACGGGTAGCAGGGGCTGTGTGGCGTGGACTGGGCGGTTTTTTAGGTTAGAGGGTCTCGGGAAAACACAAGATGGGCTTCAGTCACAAAGGGTGCAGGCTGAACACAGGAACAACATAGATACAGAAACCATTGGTATAACAGTTGTAAATTGTCGTAGCTGTGTTGGAAAAGTACCAGAGCTGCAAGCGCTAATAGAAAGCACTGATGCTCAAATCGTTATAGGCACTGAAAGCTGGCTAAAGCCGGAGATAAGTTCGGCCGAAATTTGTGCGAAGAACCTAACGGTGTTCCGAAAAGATAGGCTAAACATGATTGGCGGTGGCGTGTTTGTTGCTGTTAGAAGTAGTTTAACTTGTCGCGAAATTGAAGTAGATACTTCCTGTAAGTTAGAATGAGCAGAGGTCATTGTTGGCAACCGGAATAAAATAATAATTGGATCCTTTTACATACCTCCCAGTTCAGATGATACAGTTGCTGAAAGGTTCAAAGAAAACTTGAGATTGATTTCAAACACGTACCCGACTCATACAATAATAGTTGGTGGTGACTTTAATGTACCCTCTATATGTTGGCGAAAATACATGTTTAATTCCGGAGGTACGCATAAAATATCATCCGAAATTGTGCTAAACGCATTCTCTGAAAATTATTTCGAGCAGTTAGTTCATGAGCCCACATCAATAGTAAACGGTTGTGAAAACACACTTGACCTCTTAGCAACAAATAATCCTGAGTCAATAACCAGCATCAAAACCCATATAGGGATTAGTGAACACAGAGTTGTCGTAGCGAGACTGAATATTGTAATCCCCAAATCCTCGAAAAATAAGCGAAAAATATACCTATTCAAAAAAGCAGATAAAAATTCACATGACGCCTTCCTGAGAGACAATCTACACTCATTCCAAATTAATAATATAAATGTAGACCCGATGTGGCTTAAATTCAAAGAAATAGTATCGGCAGCAATTGAGAGGTTATACCAAATAAACTAACAAACGACGGAGCTGATCCTCCTTGGTACGCAAAACGGGTTAGAACACTGTTGCAGAAATAACGAAACAAACATGCCAAATTTAAACAGACGCAAAATCCCCAAGATTGGCGACTCTTTACAGAAGCTCGAAACTTAGCGCGGAGTTTAATGCGAGACGCCTATAACAGTTTCCACAACGAAACTTTGTCTCGAAAAATGGCAGAAAATCCAGTGAGATTCTGATCGTATGTGAAGTATGTTAGCGGCAAGAAACAATCAATGCCTTTCACTGCGCGATATCGAAGACACTGCTGCCAAAGCAGATTTACTAACAACAGCCTTCCTAAATGCCTTCACAAAAGAAGACGAAGTAAATATTCCAGAATTCGAATCGAGAACAGCTGCCAACATGAGTAACGTGGAAGTAAATATCCTCGGAGTAGTGATGCAACTCAAATCACTTAATAAAAGAAAGTCTTCTGGTCCAGACTGTATACCATTTAGGTTCCTTTCGGAGTATGCTGATGCATTAGCTCCATACTTAACAATCATATACAACCGTTCGCTCGGCGAAAGATCCATACCCAAAGACTGGAAAGTTGCACAGGTCACACGAATATTCAAGAAAGGTAATAGGAGTAATCCACTAAATTACAGGCCCACATCGTTAACGTCGATATGCAGCAGGATTTTGGAACATACATTGTGTTCGAACATTATGAATTACCTCGAAGGAAACGGTCTATTGACACACAGTCAACATGGGTTTAGAAAACACCGTTCCTGTGAAACACAACTAGCTCTTTATTCACATGAAGTGCTGAGTGCTATTGACAAGGGATTTCAGATCGATTTCGTATTCCTGAATTTCCGGAAGGCTTTTGACATTGTACCACACAAGCGGCTCGTATTAAAATTGCGTGCTTTTGGAATATCGCCTCAGTTATGTGACTGGATTTGCGATTTCCTGTCAGAGAGGTCACAGTTCGTAGTAATTGACGGAAAGTCATCGAGTAAAACAAAAGTGACTTCAGGCGTTCCACAAGGTAGCGTTATAGGCCCTTTGCTGTTTATTATCTATATAAACGATTTGGGAGACAATCTGTGCAGCCGTCTTCGGTTGTTTGCAGATGACGCTGTCGTCTATCTACTAATAAAGTCATCAGAATACCAAAAGAAACTGCAAAACGATTTAGAAAAGGTATCTGAATGGTGCGGAAAGTGGCAGTTGACCCTAAATAACGATAAGTGTGAGGTCATCCACATGAGTGCTAAAAGGAATTCGTTAAACTTCGGCTACGCGATAATTCAGTCTAATTTAAGACCCGTAAATTCAGCTAAATACCTAAATATTACAATCACGAACAACTTAAATTGGAAGGTTCAAAATGGCTCTGAGCGCTATGGGACTCAACTGCTGAGGTCATTAGTCCCCTAGAACTTAGAACTAGTTAAACCTAACTAACCTAAGGACATCACAAACATCCATGCCCGAGGCAGGATTCGAACCTCCGACCCTAGCGGTCTTGCGGTTCCAGACTGCAGAGCCTTTAACCGCACGGCCACTTCGGCCGGCTAAATTGGAAGGAACACACATAAAATTTTGTGGGGAAGGCTAACCAAAGACTGCGTTTTATTGGCAGGACACTTGGAAAATGTAACAGACCTACTAAGGAGACTGCCTGCACTATACTTGTCCGTCCTCTTTTAGAATACTGCTGCGCGGTGTGGGATCCTTATCAGGTAGGACTGACGGAGCACATCGAAAAAAGTTCAAAGAAAGGCAGCACGTTTTGCATTATCGCGAAATATGGGAGAGAGTGTCACAGAAATGATACAGGATTTGGGCTGGAAACCATTAAAAGAAAGGCGTGTTTCGTTGCGACGGAATCTTCTCACGAAATTGCAATCACCAATTTTCTCCTCCGAATGCTAAAATATTTTGTTGACACCGACCTACATAGGGCGGAACGATCACCACGATAAAATAAGGGAAACCAGAGCTCGTACGGAAAGATATAGGTGTTCCTTCTTTCCGCGCGCTATACGAGATTGGAATAATAGAGAATTGTGAAGGTGGTTCAAATGGTTCAAAAGGCTCTGAGCATTATGGGACTTAACATCTATGGTAATCAGTCCCCTAGAAATTAGAACTACTTAAACCTAACTAACCTAAGGACATCACACAACACCCAGTCATCACGAGGCAGAGAAAATCCCTGACCCCGCCGGGAATCGAACCCGGGAACCCGGGCGCGGGAAGCGAGAACGCTACCGCACGACCACGAGCTGCGGACGAAGGTGGTTCGATGAACCCTCTGCCAGGCAATTAAATGTGATTTGTAGAGTATCCATGTAGATGTAGATGTAGAAAGAATCCGTGGGAATACGTCTTGCTGTTAATTTAATGAATCGTGACAACGGCTTTCAGCTTGATAAAAATTGGAATCCTATTATTAAAATGATGCGGTCACAACGTAATCGACATACCTGTTAGTTTGTTCTTACTTCACCACTGAGGGCAGCACAAACCAACTTGTCTGCCTCAGGCAAGTTACCTCCTAACGCATGCGCCGTAAACCGCCAGTACTATTCGCATGCGCGAAATTCGCTATAAATACCATGACTGCATCAAGTCTCTTCCATCTCGAGGGTTGGATCCCCTCACTTCGAAGTCGACAGATTACAGAGCCTGGGCTACCCTCAGGGTGCAATCTCCGATTTCGAAGCGGCTGTTGCTGTCCGTCCGTCTGCCTGTCTGCCGGTCGTTGTTGTCCGTCCGCCACCGCAACAGCCGCCGCCGCCGCCTGGTGCTCGCCGCTGCTGCTGCTCGGTGCTGGCCGCCGCCGCTGGCCCCCGTTTTCGTTCCTTTCGCACTTCGGGGACTCCTGTCGCCAGTGGACGCCCCCTTCAATCATGGATACCCCCACTATCACCATCATCTACACCTCCCCTTCACCTGCCCCCACTGTAACCTCGTGGAGTGCTTCCTCTGGGCTTCACCTGTCTCATCCACCTCTCCTACTCAAGGTCTCCTCCCCTTCCGTCTCCTCCTCATCCATGCATCCCCACCTGTATGTTGATCCTTCCCCTGCCCCTTCCCCTGCTCCTGCTCTTGCTCCTGCCCCCCCCCCCCCCCCCACCCACTGCTTTCGTTCGCTGAGACGACTTTCCTCCCTGCCCTCCCCACGTGCCCCACTACAACTACTCCTGCTTCCCCAGTTTGAGTAACCACCTGCCGCGCCAATCGCCATCACAGAGCGCCCCACCCCCATACCCAGTGCCACTGTGTCATAAGAGGGGCCCGCCTCCCACCAGCTCCCCATCCATCCAGTCCCTCATCCCTCCTCCCTGGTCACACATGCCAAAAAACCTTCCAAGTGCACAAGTGGCGACGTCACCTCCACTCCTTCCTCCAAAAGACCACTGCCTACTCCACTTAACTCTGATCCCGCCAAGGATACCACGCCTCCTCCCACCTGCCCAGCTCCCACCCTGTATACCTTTGTCCTTGCCAACCCTAATCCGAAATTTCTAGATGCCTACACCCTCACCCTTGAAATCCGGAAATACATCCTCAGTGCACCTATTACCCAACTTATCCCTCGCAGAGACTCTGTTCTCATCAAGTCCTATTCTCCCTCTTTCCATACTGACCTCCTACAACGCCTTCCTCACATCACCTTTGGCCCCCATGCATCCCTCATCCCTTTCTTTACATCCTACTCTCCTCGTCAGCCCCAACCCCCTGTCGTCTGCCAACCCTCACTGCTGTGATCAGAAAAATCAGTCCTGTGATCACAGAGGTGGAGGTGTTGGCGGAACTGAATGCCCAACCCGCCCTGGAGATCTGCTTAGCCCGCCGTATTTACAACTGCTCTGGCCCTAACTTCCTCATGTGTACGTTTACTGAACCTGCCTCCTCCATCGATGGTCTCCTCACTCAGGGAACCCTGATTTCCAACTGCCACCATCCCGTTGACTCACCCCGCTGCTAGTGCTGTCTTCTGTACAATGACCACCTCACCCAAAACTGGAAGAAACCCGCTCCACCTGCCCCTATTGTAAAGCCTCCCACTTCCTTAAACAGTGTCCTAACCTCGCCCTTCCCCCTTCCTGCAACACCTGTAACGAACCCCTACCCCACCTACACCTCCAAATGCAAAGTAAAACCTCTCCAATCAACCCTGAGATCACGGTCCCCTTCGCCCCATCGACCCACCCATCCACCCCCTACAATTCCCTCCAACCTCCCCCTACAGCAGAAGACTTCATCCAGTTCCTAACCATCATCCTGCAGAACATCCACCCCTTCCAGCGCCCCCACAACCTCCAGCAGATTTCCCTCGCCACCTGCTCTGTTTTCCAATTAAATACCTACACCACCTACTCCCAAAGCCAGACCCGCTTTACCTTCATCTGCCTAGACACCCTTGTTTAAGTCCCTCTCTCCTCATCCCGCTTCCTTCCCTCCTCCTGGTGCATCACTGGTATCATCTCCTCTACCTTAACATTCGCTCACTCCCTGCCAACAAATACCTCTTCATGCATACCCTATCCCAGCCACAGGTTGACTCCTTCATCCTTAATGAAGCCTTCCTCCAACCTCACCATGTTGTCCGCACCTCTCCCTATCTCCTTCACTGCACTGACAATCCTCTTCCCCTCGCCCAAGGTGGGGTCACTATTGGCCACTTCAAGCATCTCCCTGTCTGGCCACAACAACACATCGACTGCCACCTCATCTGGACTCCCCATCTCCTTACAATCCACAACAGACTCTGCCTTCTGAAACTCCTGTCCAGCCGGACATGGGGACTGCATCCTTCCACCATCCTTCACACCTACAAATCCTTGATCCACCCCACCCTTTGTTATGCCAGCATTGCTTGGATTTCCGCCAATCCCAGGTTCTATCACCCTCCAAATCCTCGAGCGCCATGAACTCTGCCTCACCTTCTGTGTCTGCCTTCTGTCCCCCACGTGCATTCTCTAAGACCTCATCCCCTTCCCCATTTTCTCCTTGAACACATCTGCACCCTGTATATTGCCCGCCAACCTGATCCCACACCCCCACCCCCTCGTGTCCCCCTTCCTCTCCATCCCCAGCCCATTGCTGTGCCTTTAACGTTGTGTCCCGCCCTATCTCCACACCCTCCACCTCATTTCCCAACGCAACTTCCAGCACCTACCCCTCCCGGATGATAAAATTCGCCCCAACCTCTACCATTCCTACCAATTCTGTGACCCCACGTTCCTCCTGCTTCCTCCTCAGGGCTCCCTCTCCTGCCCCTCCCTTCTCCTGAGTGGCTTCCTCCCTCTTACATCCCTTCCCTCTCCCATGCTCCCCTTCAGTGTCTCTGTGTTCCATCCTGACTTGTGTTCCCTCTTCATCTCCTGCCCTGCCCGTCTCCTGCCACTTGGTGCGCATCTTGCCTCTCCTTTTTTCCTCTTCCTCCCACCCCTCCAGACCCCCCCCCCCCCCGTATCTTCCTCCATATGCGACAGGGGAATGAAATTACAATAAAGAAAAAATACAAGTCTCTTCAGTACTTCGTCTACTCACTTGAGGATGGCAGGACGTCTCCGGGCTGAAATATCGTGGCAGAATGTTGATGGGATCCTACAACCGATCCGAAAATTACTGGAAGAAGAAATACGCAGGTAAAATTTCAGAAGTCACAAGATGTACATCCTCTGCAGTCGCATTTGTTAGCCATACGATATTTGCCGGTTCTTCGCAGTGTCATAGAATTGCAGTCAGTCTTAGGGAAAATGAACCATTATATCCGTTTCATACTGAATGCTGCACAAGCTGCAGCTCCGTTGCATCACTTGCGGTGCAAGAATGTCCCCTTTGTTTGCACAGATGAGTGCTAGATAGCTTTTAACAAACTTAAAGATGCCGTGCTCAGTGATCAATGCTATGTTCACTTTAATCCTGACAAACCGGTTGTGTCGCAAGTTGACGCTTGTTCTTACAGAATCGGTGCAGTGCTTTCGCAAAGAATTGGTGATAAAGACAGACCTATTGCTTTCGCATCAAAAGTGTTGCCCAAAGCTCAGCGTAACTATTCACATCACAAACCTTTGCAGTCCTTGTTTAATCCAACGAAACCGGTTCCTGTACGAAATGCCCAAAAATTGCAAAGATGGGCTTTGTTGTTGTCTCAATACCGGTACCAGATTGTGTATCGTCCGACAGCTCAACATGATAATGCGGAAGCGTTTTCACGTCTTCTGATTGGCCCTGACACAGATTTTGACGCTTCTGCCTCATCTTGTTGTCACATCGCTCAGGATTCTGAATTGCTTCAGTCTTTTCCGCTGAACTATAAAAAAATTGCACAGGCCACGGACGCTGATTCAGATTTGAACATTTTGCTCAACTACATTCGCACATCTTGGCCTTGTTCCTTGCATTGCATAAAGAACTGTGTAGTGCGACGATACTTTGCACGTCGGCACAGCCTCGCGGTACAGGAAGATATGATTTTTGTTCAAAATGACAGTGGACAGTCACGTGTGTTGATCCCTAAAGCTTTGCAAAAGGAAGTGTTGCAGTTACTTTACCAAGTACACAGGGGGATTGTTCGTACGAAACAGTTAGCGCGTCGGCACTGTACTTGTCAGGGTATGAACGCCCAAATGGAACAGATGACTTCATAGTGTAACGCATGTGCGGAAAATCAGTCCGCTCCGCCATAAAAATTCTCTGCTTGGCCTAAGTCGCAATCGCCATGGCAACGTGTGCACATAGACTTTGCGGGACCTTTTTGGAACACCCGTTGGTTAATTGTGGTGGACTCATATAGCAAGTTTCATTTTGCTGTGCCAATGCATTTTACGACGTCACGTAGCACAATTCAGGTGCTGTCATTTATTTTCTGCATAGAAGGCTTACCTGAAGTAATAGTGTCAGATAACGACTCTCAGTTCACGTCACATGAATTTGCAACGTTCTGTGTAGGCAATGGCATACAGCATCTAACTAGTGCACCGTTCCATCTACAGTCAAACGGGGAAGCGGAACGTTTTGTCAGGACATTCAAGCAGCAGATTTCGAAACTTCGCTCTGCACACACCAGGGATCAAGCCTTGCAACTGTTTCTCGCCTCGTATCGCTAGCACACACGAGATGGACCATCGCCGGCGGAATTCCTTCACGGCCACCGCCATCGCACGCTGCTCCACCTTCACAGCATCCGGCGCCGAAGGAAGGCCTCAAGTTTCGCTTCGCGCCGTATGATATTGTCTCTTACAGGGTTTTTAGCGGCAGCAGACAATGAGCGCGAGGCGAGGTCGTCGACTTGGCGCTTGCATGTATCTTCTTTCAGGTCCAGATGAGGGGTGTAGCAGTTGAGGTTTTCACTGGATATAGTATTAAGAATTTGGAAAAAGCCTCATATACTGCAAAGATATGTTTTACATCCTCTCTTGCGGTGGGCAACGGTCCTTGTATATCTAGCGAAATTAAACGCAATGGTTTGGTGGGTACTACTGGATGCAATTCAGTTGTAGTGGGCAGATTGATATGTTTCGCCTTCTGAAAAACTACAGATGTTCTTATTATGCTCTGAACCAATCTCTCCATGTTACTAAAGTAAGTGTCTTGTTAGAAGGGCTCTGCATTTTTCAATTCCTACATGTCCCCATCACGGGTGTACGTACCATATTAAGTCTGTAATGCATATCCCTGGCACACAGATACACCATAATTCATCGTTAGTATCCTTTCGGTAATATAATATTTCATTTTGCACATAATATTTGCTTCTTACTCCACTTGTTTCAGAAGCCTGGAGTTCTTGTTTAACTTTTCCTAGCACAGGATCTTCATCCTGTTGCCTTGGCAACTGTCTACATGCTTGCAGGAACTTCTTCCCGTAAGTATGGTCTTCCATGATCAAGATATTGTATTCAGACGCCTGTTCCAGCATAGCTGTTGATATAGGCAACCCTTGTGGCAAATGTGATAAAGCATCTTGGATTACGTTGTCATTCCATTGATATACATTATTTGGAATTGGTACTCCTGGAGCGCAAGTACCCACCTAGTGCATTAATTTACATGTCAATAAAAATCTTAATGCCTGGTGGCCACAGAAAATTATAACATTCTTTCCATACACATTGTATCGAAACTTTTTCATTGTCCATACCACTGCCAGGGCTTCAAGTTCAATAACTCAAGTTCACAACTCGATAACACATGACTTACGAACCAAATTATTTTTATTTCTTTTACACTCTCCTTTTCATTAACCTGGAAAAGACAAGCTCCCAACCCTACAGCAGATTAGCCCATCGCAAGGCAAAATTCCTGCAAAATATCTGGGTGTGCTAACAAATTAGCACTTAAAAGGGCTTGCCTCATGCGTTCAAATGCAAGCTGACATGGGTCACTCCAGTTCCATTGTGCATTTTTCTACAGCAAACCAAGGAGTGTAGTGTCATTTAACAGCTGATCTCGTATAAACCGGCGAAAAAAAGATACTAGGCCTAAAAATGCCTTCAATAGTTTCATTGTTTTGGGATGAGGAAAATTTTCTATTTCCCTCATTTTCTTTGGATCTGGCACTATGCCTGTAGGTGAGATGATATGCCCAAGAAATTTGATTCTTTCCCTACCAAATTTTGACTTGGTCAGGTTTGCTGCTACCCCTACTTCCGAAAATCGTTTGAGCACTCAGGTTAGCATAGCAATGTGGATTTCCCAATCGGGAGTAGCTATTAACAAGTCGTCTTCATATAGTGTTACACAGTCCACTAGATCGGGTTCCAACACTGTGTCTAGCGCTGTTATAAAAACTCCTGCCCTGACATTTAAACCAAACGGCAACACTTTGAATTGGTAGCTTCTCTCAGAAAACACAAAGGCAATATATTTCCTTGACGACTAAGTACGGGGGATTTACCAATAGGACGACACAAATCAACAGAGCTCAAATACACACCTGGAAATTGAAATAAGAACACCGTGAATTCATTGTCCCAGGAAGGGGAAACTTTATTGACACATTCCTGGGGTCAGATACATCACATGATCACACTGACAGAACCACAGGCACATAGACACAGGCAACAGAGCATGCACAATGTCGGCACTAGTACAGTGTATATCCACCTTTCGCAGCAATGCAGGCTGCTATTCTCCCATGGAGACGATCGTAGAGATGCTGGATGTAGTCCTGTGGAACGGCTTGCCATGCCATTTCCACCTGGCGCCTCAGTTGGACCAGCGTTCGTGCTGGACGTGCAGACCGCGTGAGACGACGCTTCATCCAGTCCCAAACATGCTCAATGGGGGACAGATCCGGAGATCTTGCTGGCCAGGGTAGTTGACTTACACCTTCTAGAGCACGTTGGGTGGCACGGGATACATGCGGACGTGCATTGTCCTGTTGGAACAGCAAGTTCCCTTGCCGGTCTAGGAATGGTAGAACGATGGGTTCGATGACGGTTTGGATGTACCGTGCACTATTCAGTGTCCCCTCGACGATCACCAGTGGTGTACGGCCAGTGTAGGAGATCGCTCCCCACACCATGATGCCGGGTGTTGGCCCTGTGTGCCTCGGTCGTATGCAGTCCTGATTGTGGCGCTCACCTACACGGCGCCAAACACGCATACGACCATCATTGGCACCAAGGCAGAAGCGACTCTCATCGCTGAAGACGACACGTCTCCATTCGTCCCTCCATTCACGCCTGTCGCGACACCACTGGAGGCGGGCTGCACGATGTTGGGGCGTGAGCGGAAGACGGCCTAACGGTGTGCGGGACCGTAGCCCAGCTTCATGGAGACGGTTGCGAATGGTCCTCGCCGATACCCCAGGAGCAACAGTGTCCCTAATTTGCTGGGAAGTGGCGGTGCGGTCCCCTACGGCACTGCGTAGGATCCTACGGTCTTGGCGTGCATCCGTGCGTCGCTGCGGTCCGGTCCCAGGTCGACGGGCACGTGCACCTTCCGCCGACCACTGGCGACAACATCGATGTACTGTGGAGACCTCACGCCCCACGTGTTGAGCAATTCGGCGGTACGTCCACCCGGCCTCCCGCATGCCCACTATACGCCCTCGCTCAAAGTCCGTCAACTGCACATATGGTTCACGTCCACGCTGTCGCGGCATGCTACCAGTGTTAAAGACTGCGATGGAGCTCCGTATGCCACGGCAAACTGGCTGACACTGACGGCGGCGGTGCACAAATGCTGCGCAGCTAGCGCCATTCGACGGCCAACACCGCGGTTCCTGGTGTGTCCGCTGTGCCGTGCGTGTGATCATTGCTTGTACAGCCCTCTCGCAGTGTCCGGAGCAAGTATGGTGGGTCTGACACACCGGTGTCAGTGTGTTCTTTTTTCCATTTCCAGGAGTGTATTTGACCCCAAAAAATTTCTTTATTTTGTAAGGTGTCAGGCAAATCCAACACCTTCCATGAAAACCCTGATATGATAAGCAAATCCAGCAGTATGTCACATAGCTCCGAATAAATCGTGACATTAAATTAACCAAAGTAATACGAGTAATGAGTGAGCAAATGGAATACCACAGACTAACACAAGAATGCCTAAATGCATGTCATACCTTCCCACCGTGAGACAGACGCAGTTCCGAGGGGAGAAACGAGAACAGAAGCCGAGAGCAGAACCGTGTTAAGCTAGAAGGCCCTACGATAAGGGACGGACACCCACGTCGCCAGCCAACCGCCAGGGCCACCCCCCAGCCCATGTTAAAAGATAGAGCCCTCCAGAAGAACAGTATAGATCTTACGCTAACACTAAAAGGGCCACACCAGCTGCAAGTTTTAGAGTGAGACTTTTTCGCGTCTCTGTTACGCTGCAAACGTTAAAAACATTGCCCCAACACGAAAAGTATAACGTTTCTCATTGGATACACAGAATTTTTGTAGGCAGAGTTTAAGGTTAACATTGAGACCCTGATTGGTCAGATGAAAACACAGCCAGATAGTTTATTTTTTAACCAACGTCGGTAAGTTGTAGTAAGGAGAAGTTAGGAGAGAGTTGCTTTCGAGACGGCGAGCTGTATGGAGCTGCGCCGCCCGCCGCCCCCTGACACTGCCTAACCAACGACAAGGTAATGAACGCACGCGATGCTGCATAACAGCGCATAAAGCTTCACTCAGAACTGCAGAAGTCTCATCTGTTACACCCCCTTTTTGCGTAATACTAGTGTCGATCGTCAATTAAAGCTCATCGTATTCAAATTTGCTACATAAGTTAAAATCTGAAACGCGATAATTTTTCTGTTATATAATTATTGAGTAGACACATCAGCCACTGTAATTTACGACAAGTTAGATAAGTAATTAAAGATAATTGAGGGTCACTGTAGACCATTTTGATAGTTTTCTCTTTTGTGAAACTTAATTGAAACCTAGATTATAGATGTGATATGGCATAGGTCATCCTTCGATCCATTGTTGAACTTGGAAACCCATTCAGGGAATATTCATTCACATTTTTGTTGAACGCAGTTGGTTTTTATCATCCTGTATTAAAATATTTCCTTTTACCAATAGAGCGATTTATAAAGAATGTTTTGTGAGTAGAATAAAATTTCCAATGGTAAACTTAACTGCTTTTTCGATGTTATTTTACCAGCTAACTAAAAATAGGAAAGCCTTGAACCCAAATCATTAAGTATTTGATTATATCATCGCTAGTCTCACTGAACTCTTCTGAACACTACATGTCATGTGTGGTCTGGCGTCTCCTTACCAGCAACAGGTCCCAGGTTCAAACTAGTCAATTCCCTAAAAAACATGCTCAGAGCGTCGCTGCGCGAAAGTGGTAGGGAGACACGACTTAGAACAAACAGACACCACGCAGAATGTTAGAGAATGGCGACCCTGCCAGGATGGTAAAATACCATGATTGAAGGTCGACCACATGCCTAACTAGGTCAAAAAAATATCCTGTTGAAAAATTTTCGTAATAAAAATTTTTTTTGAAAGTTATAAACAGTCGAAAACAGTAGCTACAGCGATAGATAGTAAGAAAGTATTCAGTAGAACGTGAGACGTTCCAGCAGAGACAATAGCATAATTAAGTTATAAATTTTAATATTGTTAGAATTAAGTTTTCTCTCCAATGCAAGCGCACAGGTGGCGGATACATCGTTGACAAGTTGGTTCTGACCCAACAAGTAAGTGAATGGAATATCAGTCTTGGGTATAATAAGTGTCAAGTCGAGTGAACAAAAAGTTTATGAAACGCGTGAGATCGTATGTGCGCATGTTGACGCGAAGTAGGGCGCGTGAATTGCTTTTAAAACAGAAAATAAGGGATTCGGAAAGATTGGCAATGGCATATCGAGACCTTGACCGAATTGAGGTAGAGACCCAACATGAAGATGGACAGAGAATAGAGGACAGTACAAAAGACGATGCAGTATCGCGAGAAATAGGACAGATAACGCACCATAACGAGGATAATGTACGCCAAGGCACAGAAAACCTAGGTCAGCATACGACAGAGGAGCAGGAAAGTAGAGAGACAGCCGATGAGGATTCTAACTTTCGTCTTGAATACGTAGAACCCATAGTACAAGTAATCAGAGCTCCCTCACCACAGAGTACAAGGAATTCGAGCAGAAACGTGTCACCGCACAGTTCAATGCAATCGGTTGCAAACCAACACTTGGACGAAAACACAGAGCGTAGGACGTCGGAAGAAAACGCAAGGCAGAATTATTACAATTAATGACGGAAACCATGACAAGACAAAATAAAGAAATTGCGAACCAAATTGAAATTCAGAATGCAGAAACGACGAACCAAACTGCAGAAGCCACGAGACAAATACGTGAGATTAAAGAACAAAACAAAAAAAATCAGTTACAGCTAAGTCATATTGAAGATGAGGAAAAAGAATCTCGAGAAGTGATAGGAAACTTAATAACAGATCACAATCAATTGAGAACAGACATTGACAAGGTACAAGCGGACGTACAAACATTGCGTAATGACACTCAGGACGAGATCAAAACATTACGTAACAACACCCAGGGAGAAGTCAAGAAACTAGAGAAACAGATAAACGTAATTACTAGACAAGCAGCAGGTACAGCGCGTAAAATTGCTGAAAACAGTATGTTACGCAAACGTATCACAAAAGCAGCGCTGAAAAGATATGATAACCGCATAGTCAAAATAGAAGCGCAAACGAAGCAACAATTTCAGAAATTGCGAACAGAGTTGTTGCAAACCATTGAAGAGCGTAGTGAACAGGATCGAACAAGCACTGAGTCTGCAACCACAATCGTATCTGTAACAGCACCGGAAAAACAAGCAATTAACGAAGATATCATGCATTTTCGATTCCAATCACAGGCGGAAAATAACATACGTGAAATCAGACAGCCTGCACCGCAACAAACACGTTTCGAAATTCTTGATGAACAAACGGCACCACAAACACATGCAGAACTATAAATGTATGTTTCAAGACAGTCTGGATCGTGCAATGAAGCGGCAACGTTAGCCAGACAAGACAGCGAACCAATACGTGACAATGGAATGCCAGGTCGAGAAGAGTACAGTGCAATGCATTCAGCTACAAGTTCACAACCGATGGAAGAAAATTATTGCGTACCATTCCAACGATACTACGTAAGGGTACGCGAAAGTTACAGTGGACAATATCCAATGGATCTACCACAACCGGAAAGAACGACGGGAGAAATGAGCAGAAACAAAAGTGGCGAAGAATCGCGAATTTCATATGGAACTATGACGAAGTACGACAACGATCACTTCCTCAGTCAGAAAATTTCAACACTTTCGCGAAGGAAACTCATTACATCCACGAACTTTTATTGATCAATTCCGAGTAGGATTACCAGAACACTGGACGCTAGCACACAAATTAGACTTTATATGTGCACACATGTCAGGAACAGTCGCAAAAACCTTGCAGAATGTTGCAGCGACATGCCGATCGTACCAAGATTTCAGAGAGAAGTTTCTCTCACGATATTGGTCCAGCGAAGTACAGAACAGAGTGAAGTACGAATTATTACAGAACCCATATTTTGAAAATTCAGGAGAGAAGAGTCCCGTGAAATTTTTCGAAGTAATGGCAAAGAAAAATCAATGCTTGGATGTACCATACAGTGACGGAGAGTTGATTAAATTATGCGCGATGAAGTTACCATTTAAATACCAGCAATCACTAGTAGGTCGCGTAGGCAATGACGTCGAAACATTTAAAGGTATTCTAAGGGAACTAGAGTTCATATTGTCGGAAGATGACGCAAGAAAAAGACGAAGCGCGCGTGAAAACGAAAGCAAAAAGCAGTGGAATCCATAAGACACAGTACGAAGAAACAATAATTACGAACCACTTGGTATCTTCGCACCAAGAAACGACAATAGATTTCAACAAAGAACCGGTTATGGATTTAGAAGAGAATATGGCAATAACTATAATTCACCCAGGAACGGCAACAACTATTACAGAGGGAATAACGACAACCGGAACGGGTATTGGAGAACCAATAGACCGACAAATTATCAACAAAGAAACCAATATCAACAAGCTGAACATGAAAAGAGAATACAGATAGAAGAGGTGGAGGTAAGACCACCAAACCTCGATAAACGTTCGAATTGACAGCTAAGCGCCCATGCCAAAGAGAATGACGCACCGACCCAGGACAATTGCAGCACCTGGAACAGAGAAGTAAATACCTTACCACGAGAAGAGAAGAAGGGAGAAACAAACCCGCAGGGATCAGATGAAAACGAAGACAGGAAAATAACAATATCGTGTTGGGACGAAATTAATTGGGAGAATACTGACGAGGAAGATGAATTACTAGAGGCATGCACAACGAATGTAGGAGGAAAGGACGAAGTAATGAGTATTGCAGAGCTATTTGAGATGGAAACCAGGGAAAGCGAATTCAATGAGGATAATGCGCAGTCGACAGAAGTTGAAAATAAGTTACTAGTGGGCACACAACCCAACGTATATAATGAAGGAAGTTATGAAGCGATAATTAGAGCATTTAGATGCGATTATGTGGAAGTAGCGACGAAGAAGTAGAAGATAGACGAGGATGAGGAAAAAGTAAAGGATGTTGAAGAAAGCGTAAATGAAAGAAGAAATAGAGAAGAGGAAATAAAAGAGAGAGAAGTAGCAGTCGAAGCTTATCCTACAGAAAGTTCGAATTCACAGGGGAAAGTCCTGAAAAGACTCATGTATGATTCAGTGGAGGATTCGTTGATGCAAGAAAGAGAAGAACAGAACCAACCCTTTCAAATTCAACCAATTTTGAAGGCCATGGTAAAGCATATCCCAGTCAACACTGTAATTGATAGAGGAAGTGAACTGACCGCGATCTCAGACAATTTATTCATGCAGTGTAATGCCAATGAGGAATTGCTAGTTCTGAAAACACGTAAGATTAAAGTAAGAGGTCCTATTAGAAACAATGGTGCGATCGAAGCCAACTTCATGATTATACCTAAACTAACTGTAGATTTGATTATAGGTGCAGATTTTTTAAATGAGAGACGAGCGATAATAGATATGGGGAAAAGTAGCGTAACATTCGGGAATGTCACACTTCTCTTTGAGCAAAAGCTAAAGTTAGAAGAAATACCAGTTATAAACAAACAATTAAGAATGATGCAAGATAAAGAGGATGAAGAATTAGAATGGTATGCACAAAAGGGGGAATCGCCTCAACTCATGTTAGAAGTCCATAAAGAAATCGACGAAAAATTGCAAGAAGTTCAAGGTATTTCGGAACACAGTAAGAGAGAATTAGAGGGTATTTTACGAGATAAAGCAGAGGTATTTTTACCTAAGACTGGCAGTATTAAACACTTTCAGTACAACTTGGGTTGTCGGGTGTTCTGCCGGATATCAGCGTCGTACTTGCACGATATTTCGGTCACATAGCTCGTAACCTTCATCAGGTGCGACCTGAGACTGCTCTTCGAGTGGACCTGGTCCACCAACGGCTGCAGGGGGAAGGCCATAGGCATAAATACTGGACCAGGTCCACTCGAGGAGCAGTCTCAGGTCGCACCTGATGAAGGTTACGAGCTACGTGACCGAAATATCGTGCAAGTACGACGCTGATATCCGGCAGAACACCCGACAACCCAAGATGTCATTAGATCGCCGGGAAAGCCTGAAGAGTTACACTTTCAGTACAAGTTTGAACTAAAACAGCACAAACCATTCAGAGTACCACCCTATACAATCCCATTAAGCTACAGGAATAAAGTATTCCAGGAGATATCTAAAATGTTAGATGATTATATTACTGAACCAGCTACCTCCACATATAACTGCCCGCTCCATGGGAGATGGGAGCATCAGGTTAGTGCTTGATTCCAGACAGATCAACACAATCATAATCACTGAGACAGATCGTCCAGAAAAATTAGAGGAATTGATACAAAACTTCCACGGTGCTAAGATATTTTAATCAATTGATTTATGGAGTAGTTTCTGGCAAATAGAATTGGCCCCAGAATGTAGAAAATTTACAGCATTTATCGTATTCCGTAGATGTTACCAATTTAAACGATTGTCATTTGGTTTAAACATATCATCAGCAGCGTTTATTAGGGGATTTAATACTATACTCAGTCCTGAAATTTTACAAAAAAATTACTTGTTATGTTGATGATGTGATTATAGCAAAACCCTCTTTGGAACGACACATTAAATCAGTTTTTACAGATCATGAAAGAGCATGGGGTCACAGTAAATATAACAAAATCCAAATTTGGAAGGCGAGAGGTCAAATTTCTAGGACACATAATTTCAGAGAAAGGGGTAATACCCGACCCAGAAAAACTAACAGCAATCAAAGAATTCTGTACTCCATATAATAAGAAAACTCTCAGAGGATTTCTAGGTCTCACCGGATTCTATAAAAAATTTATTTGGATCGACTCTCTCGCAACATCACGCCTATGTGCATTGACTGGAAAAAACACGCCATGGGTATGGGATCAACAAGCCAATTAAGAATTTTTAAAAGTGAAAAACGCACTAACAACAGCACCGATTTTAGCACATCCTGATCTAACACAAAATTTTTGTATGGCCACTGATGGCGCGAAAACAGGTTTAGGAGTTGTTTTATTCCAAGAATACGAACAGGCAGGGCTAAGATCATATAGAACAATTGCATTTGCCAGTCGTGTACTCACAAAAAGCGAGAAAAACTATTCAGTCACGGAGCTGGAAGCATTGGCCATTGTATGGGGCTTCCAACGTTTTCGATACTTCCTATTCGGAATAAAAACAAAAGTATACACTGACCACAAAGCATTAGAATTTCTGTTATCCGCCAAACTAACTCATGGGAGGTTAGCCAGATGGATGTTAATACTACAAGAATTTGACTTCACTATTACACACATACCAGGACCAGCGAATGTATTAGCAGATGCTTTATCACGATGTCCACAGGGTGCATTCAATAACATAGGTTTGGAAGTAGCAGAAGATCAGTTTACAATGTACTGTATGAAACAAGTACCTTTCGAAAACTATGTTACGACAGCATTGAAAAACATAGGCAAAGAACAGGACAAGGATCCCGAAATACTAGGAATCAAGCACAAGTGGAGAAGTAAGGATTTTCCATTTCCAGACATTCGACAGCACTATCTCGTAAAAAACAATGTTTTATTTTTTAGACGAAATGTTGCAACGAATGAATGGTTAATTTATATCCCAGATGAACTAATTAATAAGTAAATATGGTATACACATTTAAGTAATGACCACTTTGGACCAAAGAAATGCTTTTTAAAAATAAAACAAACAAGCCATTTTCCTAATATGGAAAGACGAATTAGAACAGTATTAGTCAAATGCAAAAAATGTATGAGGGCTAAACATGTCACTTTCCAAACCAAACCACCTATGTTTCCAATAATCCCTAAAAAATTAAAACAAATAGCTGCAACAGATTTGATGGGGCCCCTCCCACGCAAAAAAATGGATATATTTTCATATTTGTCGTTTTGGAACTTACTTTTAAATATGTTACCTTGACACCATTAAAACGAGCAACAGGTCTTACTATAAGTAAAGCATTTAGACAAGATTTTCTCAGACAAGTAGGTCGAGTGGAACGAATAATTTCGGATAATGGCCCACAATACAAATCAGTGCAATGGCAGAACACGTTAAAACAACACAAAATAAAACCCATCTACATATCTAAGTACAAACCTAGCGTAAATCCAGCAGCACGATCTATGAAGGACATAGGCACTTTATGCCGATTATATGCAGGCAAAAGACAAAACACTTGGGATATATACCTTAAAGTTTTTCAAGGAGTAATAAATGAGATGCCACATAGCACTACACTACTACCTCCAGTTACTGTACTTAAAAATATTGAATCCCCAAACATAACCAGAGAAAATGTTACATTTCCTATTGTACCACGTAGACAGCACAAACAAGTCATAGCAACAACACTCTCCAACATCAGAAAAGCAGCCATTAAAAGAAAAGAAAGAGGAGATAGAACAGCAATTAAAAGAACATTCTCAGTAGGCCAGAAAGTATTTGTAAAAACACACCATCTCTCCAGCAAACAGAAACACAAAATGCATAAGTTTTATGCTGCATACAAAGGACCTGTCACAAATAGCCGAATTGCTCATGATAATGCTGTGGAACCAATGAACCCAAAAACAGGCATAACCTTAGGACTTCACCATGTGAGCCATATCAAAAAGTTTGAAGATTAATTTTATTACTGGTAAATTTCAAGATTATGTTGCAGATAAGATCGTCAGGAGAAAGCAGATTGAAGAGAGAGGAAGGTGGGAAAAAGAAAGTAGTTTCAATAAAAACAAAAACAAAAATAACACCAATAGTACCATATATAAAGGTGAAGGGGTAAAGTGCAGATAGCCTAACAGCATGAAATACTAAAATGCTATACACCACAACACTACACAAAAATAAAAACGAATTTGAGGATTCTTGTAGAAGTTAAGACTCAAAATATCTTAGAATTGTAACATGGAAAGGCCACCGAAATTTTTAAAGCTTTTTAAAAAGGCGTAAAACAATGTAGGTACTAGACATATGTTAGATGAATATAAGTAAAACTTTTTGTAAGATCCATTGTAAAAAACTCCAGCAAAAAACCAGATGCAACGACCCACAATCTGCAATCAGAGGTGTATCAAGAAAGGAAAGGACGTAATTAGCAAGACACGATTCCTACAAGGCAGAAGCGTGGAGAGAAGGAAAAGGACAGTGAGACCAACAAAGGGCTGTTGTAAATCTACTGCTGAAGGGACAGACAAGCAAACACCGGACTTTCACCGCTCGTAAACCCCGGGACGCCCAGACTCAGCGGAGCGAGCAAAAAATGGCCCGACGAGAAGACCGCTTGGGCAAGCCACCACTGGCAAAAAAAAAAAAAAAAAAAAAAAAAAAAAAAAATCTAAAAGTCACACTAATGCTATTAAACAGCACGCTGATGCACAAAACTGAAGACAACTTCCACAAAGTAAAAATGACACGTCCAAACAATTTATCAAACTGTTACTAAGAGGAGAACTTCAAAGCGACTAGTTATCAATAAATATTCCCATATCCTGCCCAGAGAAGAACCAAGAATCAAGTAAGAAGCAGAGAAAAAGCAGGAAGAACAGAAGTTGCAGATTTGCAAGATTGAGACCAAGAAAGAAGATGGGTGAAGAATAGACAACATACCTTCCCAAATCCCTATCCTATTGTAATCTAGTCGTCTGCAAAGTATCACAATGAAAAACGACTGCTTTCAGCAACACATAACGATGACTTTCACGCATACAAAGGCAGTAAACCACGAGATTCTGCACTCACAGCGCCACTACATTATGGGACCTCCACAACAGCAACACACCATTGCAAAGCCAACAAGGAACAACAAACGAAGCTGTACATCAAATACTTGCCCACATCCATATCACTCAAGTCCATCACCTTCATGCAAAAACATTCGCCAACCTCATGCTTAAACATTCATAGGATTGTGTGAATGTGTGAAATCAAATTATGTGATGTAGGAATTGTGCAAAAGAAAAGTGTGAAAAACTAAATAAGTTAAGCACACCAGACAGCTAATAAACTACAAAATAACAGTCATTGACCATGGACTTAAGTAAAAAATAAACTATCGATAAAAATAAGTCATTAGTTCTGAAATGGACAGTATATAAAGAACAAAAGTAAGGCGTAATAAACACTAAAGCTATATGCCACTTATTTTCTCCTCATAAAAATAAAACAATAACTATATTTTACTTATTTTCTCCTTATAAAAACAAAGAATAAAAAATTATCTTGTTGGATGTTTTCCCTTTTTTTTAACATTTGTACCATTTGTTAGGATAATATCTCAATACTTGTGTATGTATATTTCTTTGTCAAAACAATTCTTGGAAATAATTCTTATTTGTTAGTGTAACAATGTTGAAATGAGTGTTTAGAAACAAAAACATTTTACTTGTACATGATTTTTAGAAAATGTGTTAGGAATAGATTTTACTTAATTACTACATTTATAAAAAAAATATTTCTAAGAAAATCGATGTGAAAGACTCCCCACTTTCGATAACAAACTTCTTAAAAAAAACTTCACACTTAAATAAAGAAAGAAAATACTTAAAATTAATAATAATAAGAATATTCTTCTCTTGTCAATATAAACAAAATTTTGAGTATAATGTGGAAGAATATAAAAATATAAATTAGTAATACAAACTAGCATAGAACTAGAATAACGTGGCTGAACAGTGGGCAACAAAATTTAGATAAAGGAATAATTTTTGACTGACTTAGACAACGATTCAATCATTGCCTAACTTCAGTGCAAAAATTAACTTCAAAGGGTGGTGATATGTAAGGTGTTACGCAAATCCAACACCTTTGAATTGGTAGCTTCTCTCAGAAAATACAAAGGCAATATATTTCCTTGACTGCTTAGCACGGGGGATTTACCAATAGGACGACACAAATCAACAGAGCTCAAATATTTGACCCCAAAAAATTTCTTTATTTTGTAAGGTGTCAGGCAAATCCAACACCTTCCATGAAAACCCTGATATGATAAGCAAATCCAGCAGTATGTCACATAGCTCCGAATAAATCGTGACATTAAATTAACCAAAGTAATACGAGTAATGAGTGAGCAAATGGAATACCACAGACTAACACAAGAATGCCTAAATGCATGTCATACCTTCCCACCGTGAGACAGACGCAGTTCCGAGGGGAGAAACGAGAACAGAAGCCGAGAGCAGAACCATGTTAAGCTAGAAGGCCCTACGATAAGGGACGGACACCCACGTCGCCAGCCAACCGCTAGGGCCACCCCCCAGCCCATGTTAAAAGATAGAGCCCTCCAGAAGAACAGTATAGATCTTACGCTAACACTAAAAGGGCCACACCAGCTGCAAGTTTTAGCGTGAGACTTTTTCGCGTCTCTGTTACGCTGCAAACGTTAAAAACATTGCCCCAACACGAAAAGTATAACGTTTCTCATTGGATAGACAGAATTCTTGTAGGCAGAGCTTAAGGTTAACATTGAGACCCTGATTGGTCAGATGAAAACACAGCCAGATAGTTTATTTTTAAACCAACGTCGGTAAATTGTAGTAAGGAGAAGTTAGGAGAGAGTTGCTTCCGAGACGGCGAGCTGTATGGAGCTGCGCCGCCCGCCGCCCCCTGATACTGCCTAACCAACGACAAGGTAATGAACGCACGCGATGCTGCATAACAGCGCATAAAGCTTCACTCAGAACTGCAGAAGTCTCCATCTGTTACACCCCCTTTTTGCGTAATACTAGTGTCGATCGTCAATTAAAGCTCATCGTATTCAAATTTGCTACATAAGTTAAAATCTGAAACGCGATAATTTTTCTGTTATATAATTATTGAGTAGCCACATCAGCCACTGTAATTTACGACAAGTTAGATAAGTAATTAAAGATAATTGAGGGTCACTGTAGACCATTTTGATAGTTTTCTCTTTTGTGAAACTTAATTGAAACCTAGATTATAGATGTGATATGGCATAGGTCATCCTTCGATCCATTGTTGAACTTGGAAACCCATTCAGGGAATATTCGTTCACATTTTTGTTGAACGCAGTTGGTTTTTATCATCCTGTATTAAAATATTTCCTTTTATCAATACAGCAATTTATAAAGAATGTTTTGTGAGTAGAATAAAATTTCCAATGGTAAACTTAACTGCTTTTTCGATGTTATTTTACTAGCTAACTAAAAATAGGAAAGCCTTGAACCCCTTCCACTAAATTTAGTTAGTATTAAGGTTCTTTTACAGGGAGTGCAGTGGAGCTGACGCTGAAATCATTAAGTATTTGATTATATCATCGCTAGTCTCACTGAACTCTTCTGAACACTACATGTCATGTGTGGTCTGGCGTCTCCTTACCAGCAACAGGTCCCAGGTTCAAACTAGTCAATTCCCTAAAAAACACGCTCAGAGCGTCGCTGCACGAAAGTGGTAGGGGGACACGACTTAGAACAAACAGACAATCCAGAGCTGATAGAGAGCATCATGACTGATACAGGGATTAGTGATCACAAGGTCGTTGTAGCTAGGCTCAATACCGTTTCTTCCAAATCCAACCGAAACAAACGTAAAATAATTTTATTTAATAAAGTGTCACTTGAAGCCTTCCTAAGAGACAATCTCCATTCCTTCCGAACTGACTATGCAAATGTAGACGAGATGTAGCTCAAATTCAAAGATATAGTAACAACAGCAATTGAGAGATTCATACCTCATAAATTGGTAAGAGATGGAACTGATCCCCCGTGGTACACAAAACAGGTCCGAACTCTGTTGCAGAGGCAATGGAAAAAGCATGCGAAGTTCAGAAGAACGCGAAATCCCGAAGATTGGCTAAAATTTACAGACGCGCGAAATTTGGCACGGACTTCAATGCGAGATGCCTCTAATAGGTTCCACAACGAAACATTGTCTCGAAATTTGGTAGAAAATCCGAAGAAATTCTGGTCGTATGTAAAGTACACAAGCGGCAAGACGCAGTCAATACCTTCGCTGCGCAATGCCGATGGTACTGTTACCGACGACTGTGCCGCTAAAGCGGAGTTATTGAACGCAGTTTTCCTAAATTCCTTCACCAGGGAAGATTAATGGAATATTCCAGAATTTGAAACACGAACATCTGCTAGCATGAGTTTCTTAGAAGTAGATACCTTAGGGGTTGCGAAGCAGCTCAAATCGCTTGATACGGGCAAGTCTTCAAGTCCAGATTGTATACCGATTAGGTTCCTTTCAGATTACGCTGATACAATAGCTCCCTACTTAGCAGTCATATACAACCGCTCGCTCACCGATAGATCTGTACCTACAGATTGGAAAATTGCGCAGGTCGCACCAGTGTTTAAGAAGGGTAGTAGGAGTAATCCATCTAACTACAGACCTATATCATTGACGTCGGTTTGCAGTAGGGTTTTGGAGCATATACTGTATTCAAACATTATGAATCACCTCGAAGGGAACGATCTATTGATACGTAATCAGCATGGTTTCAGAAAACATCGGCCGGCCGAAGTGGCCGTGCGGTTAAAGGCGCTGCAGTCTGGAACCGCAAGACCGCTACGGTCGCAGGTTCGAATCCCGCCTCGGGCATGGATGTTTGTGATGTCCTTAGGTTAGTTAGGTTTAACTAGTTCTAAGTTCTAGGGGACTAATGACCTCAGCAGTTGAGTCCCGTAGTGCTCAGAGCCATTTTTTTTCAGAAAACATCGTTCTTGTGCAACGCAGCTAGTTCTTTATTCGCATGAAGTAATGGCCGCTATCGACAGGGGATCTCAAGTTAATTCCGTATTTCTAGATTTCCGGAAAGCTTTTGACACCGTTCCTCACAAGCGACTTCTAATCAAGCTGCGGGCCTATGGGGTATCGTCTCAGTTGTGCGACTGGATTCGTGATTTCCCGTCAGGAAGGTCGCAGTTCGTAGTAATAGACGGCAAATCATCGAGTGAAACTGAAGTGATACCAGGTGTTCCCCAGGGAAGCGTCCTGGAACCTCTGCTGCTCCTGATCTATATAAATGACCTGGGTGACAATCTGAGCAGTTCTCTTAGGTTGTTCGCAGATGATGCTGTAATTTACCGTCTAGTAAGGTCATCCGAAGACCAGTATCAGTTGCAAAGCGATTTAGAAAAGATTGCTGTATGGTGTGTCAGGTGGCAGTTGACGCTAAATAACGAAAAGTGTGAGGTGATCCACATGAGTTCCAAAAGAAATCCGTTGGAATTCGATTACTCGATAAATAGTACAATTCTCAAGGCTGTCAATTCAACTAAGTACCTGGGTGTTAAAATTACGAACAACTTCAGTTGGAAAGATCACATAGATAATATTGTGGGGAAGGCGAGCCAAAGGTTGCGTTTCATTAGCAGGACACTTAGAAGATGCAACAAGTCCACTAAAGAGACAGCTTACACTACACTCGTTCGTCCTCTGTTAGAATATTGCTGCGCGGTGTGGGATCCTTACCAATTGGGATTGACGGAGGACATCGAAAGGGTGCAAAAAAGGGCAGCTCGTTGTGTATTATCACGTAGTAGGGGAGAGTTTCAGCTAGTAATAGCGAATACCCTGTTCAAGAATCACAAGAGGAGGAGGTATACTTGGAAAAGGCCGGGAGATACGGGAAGATTTCAATTAGATTACATCATGGTCAGACAGAGATTCCGAAATCAGATACTGCACTGTAAGGCGTACCCAGGAGCAGATATAGACTCAGATCACAATATAGTAGTGATGAAGAGTAGGCTGAAGTTCAAGAAATTAGTCAGGAAGAATCAATACGCAAAGAAGTGGGATACGGAAGTACTAAGGAATGACGAGATACGTTTGAAGTTCTCTAACGCTATAGATACAGCAATAAGGAATAGCGCAGTAGGCAGTACAGTTGAAGAGGAATGGACATCTCTAAAAATGGCCATCACAGAAGTTGGGAAGGAAAACATAGGTACAAAGAAGGTAGCTGCAAAGAAACCATGGGTAACAGAAGAAATACTTCAGTTGATTGATGAAAGGAGGAAGTACAAAGATGTTCCGGGAAAGTCAGGAATACAGAAATACAAGTCGCTGAGGAATGAAATAAATAGGAAGTGCAGGGAAGCTAAGACGAAATGGCTGCAGGATAAATGTGAAGACATCGAAAAAGATATGATTGTCGGAAGGACAGACTCAGCATATAGGAAAGTCGAAACAACCTTTGGTGACATTAAAAGCAACGGTGGTAACATTAAGAGTGCCACGGGAATTCCACTGTTAAATGCAGAGGAGAGAGCAGATAGGTGGAAAGAATACACTGAAAGCCTCTATGAGGGTGAAGATTTGTCTGATGTGATAGAAGAAGAAACAGGAGTCGATTTAGAAGAGATAGGGGATCTGACTTTCGAAAAAGCATCATCCACACAATTCCGAAGACGGCAAGAGCTGACAAGTGCGAGAATTATCGCACAGTCAGCTTAACAGCTCATGCATCGAAGCTGCTTACAAGAATAATATACAGAAGAATAGAAAAGAAAATTGAGAATGCGCTAGGTGACGATCAGTTTGGCTTTAGGAAAAGTAAAGCGACGAGAGAGGCAATTCTGATGTTACGGCTAATAATGGAAGCAAGGCTAAAGAAAAATCAAGACACTTTCATAGGATTTGTCGACCTGGAAAAAGCGTTCGACAATATAAAATGGTGCAAGCTGTTCGAGATTCTGAAAAAAGTAGGGGTAAGCTATAGGGAGAGACGGGTCATATACAATATGTACAACAACCAAGAAGGAATAATAAGAGTGGACGGTCAAGAACGAAGTGCTCGTATTAAGAAGGGTGTAAGACAAGGCTGTAGCCTTTCGCCCCTACTCTTCAATCTGTACATCGAGGAAGCAATGATGGAAATAAAAGAAAGGTTCAGGAGTGGAATTAAAATACAAGGTGAAAGGATATCAATGATACGCTTCGCTGATGACATTGCTATTCTGAGTGAAAGTGAAGAAGAATTAAATGATCCGCTGAACGGAATGAGCAGTCTGTTGAGTACACAGTATGGTTTGAGAGTAAATCGGAGAAAGACGAAGGTAATGAGAAGTAGTAGAAATGAGAACAGCGAGAAACTTAACATCAGGATTGATGGTCACGAAGTCAATGAAGTTAAGGAATTCTGCTGCCTAGGCAGTAAAATAACCAATGACGGACGGAGCAAGGTGGACATCAAAAGCAGACTCGCTATGGCAAAAAAGGCATTTCTGGCCAAGAGAAGTCTACTAATATCAAATACGGGCCTTAATTTGAGGACGAAATTTCTGAGGATGTACGTCTGGAGTACATCATTGTATGGTAGTGAAACATGGACTGTGGGAAAACCGGAACAGAAGAGAATCGAAGCATTTGAGATGTGGTGCTATAGACGAATGTTGAAAATTAGGTGGACTGATAAGGTAAGGAATGAGGAGGTCTATGCAGAATCGGAGAGGAAAGGAATATGTGGGAAACACTGATAAGGAGAAGGGACAGGATGATAGGACATCTGCTAAGACATGAGGGAATGACTTCCATGGTACTAGAGGGAGCTGTAGAGGGCAAAAACTGTAGAGGAAGTAGAGGAAGACAGAGATTGGAATACGTCAAGCAAATAATTGAGAACGTAGGTTGCAAGTGCTACTCTGAGATGATGAGGTTAGCACAGGAAAGGAATTCGTGGCGGGCCGCATCAAACCAGTCAGTAGACTGATGACCAAAAAAAAAAAGGGGGGGGAGAGAGAGTGTGGCAGATATGATACGCGAATTGGGATGGAAGTCATTACAGCAAAGACGTTTTCGTCGCGGCGAGATCTATTTACGAAATTTCAGTCACCAACTTTCTCTTCCGAATGCGAAAATATTTTGTTGAGCCCAACCTACATAGGTAGGAATGATCATCAAAATAAAATAAGAGAAATCAGAGCACGAACAGAAAGGTTTAGGTGTTCGTTTTTCCCGCGCGCTGTTCGGGAGTGGAATGGTAGAGAGATAGTATGATTGTGGTTCGACGAATCCTCTGCCAAGCACTTAAATGTGAATTGCAGAGTAGTCATGTAGATGTAGATGTAGACACCACGCATTTGTTCATCCAGGTTCTCTGGCCGTGTTCTCATAGGTACGATTATTTTATTGATGTCTCGTGCATCAAGCGCGAGACATATACTACCATCTGCCTTTGCTACTGCAACAAGCGGGTTGCTAAACGGATATAAGGATGGTTCAATTATCCCCGATTGCATCATCTTTCGTATCTCTTTCGTTACTGCCTCCTTTTTGGGCCATGGGACCATGTAGTTAGCATGGCAAAACGTGCTATGACGCACTACTTCTGTGTTGTAGGTGTACCTCTTGATAATACCCGACATCTCTAAGAACACATTCTCATATTGTATTAGCAACATTTGCCTCATGATGACTGGGTGTTGTGTGATGTCCTAGGTTAGTTAGGTTTAAGTAGTTCTAAGTTCTAGGGGACTGATGACCATAGCTGTTAAGTCCCATAGTGCTCAGAGCCATTTGAATATTAGCAACTAAGTCAGTACTTTTTGTTGTGCAGGAGAAAAATATTCCGATTCTAACACTTCACTACTTATGAGTTCCCTTTTCTCTTCGGTGTTTTCATTTGTAAATTCATTGGAACATTCTTTTGGTTCACATAAGCCTGCGTCTGAATGCATAACCTGTAAACTTTCATAATTTACTCGAAAGCCTCGGCAGTACTTGCCGTGGTTTTCTTGCGTGCTTGACATTGGAAATACGATTCGCTTACCCTTGTTTACAAGTCTTAGTTCTCCGCACAAGAGGTCAATTATAGCGTCCCTCTGCCGTAGGAACTCTATACCCAGGATGCAAGCAACCTGGTGCGTTATCACTTGAGACTGTGCGCTGATTGCGCCTGTCACTCGGCAATTTCATAACCAGTAAGACAGGTATATTGTTATTGCTACTTATACGCTTATACAGTGCTAGACTCAGGACGTTCGCCGACGCATCTGTGTCCACTATCAGCTGAATCGGAACGCCGTTTCTATCTGCTTGTAATACGGCCTGCACAACATCTTTATCGGTTTGTTGACACTTCTGAGGTACGTTCATTAATTCATCCTCAATATTAGCTCCATTATTGTACTTCAGTGTTTTTAGATTTGCGTCTTGTGTGTGGAATGTGCCCTCACTACACCCTCTCATCGCCAGCAATGGAGAACAGATTGTGGCTGGTTTTAGTTTGACTCATCGGTTATAGTGGTTTGACTGTTGTCGGTGATCTCCACTATCCTCGCGTTATGATTTTGATTATTATTATGGTTGTTGGGTCGGCTGTTTTGCCTCCCCTGTGGTGTAGTTTGATAAGTCGCATTATTCTGATATTGTTGCTGGTTGCTATAACCAGCTATCATATTCGGAGGTTTGTTGGAATTCTGTGCCCATTGTGGCGCCGTATGTGGTTGCCACTGTGCTGGTTGTTCATTGTACTCGCGCCCTTGGTTACGTTACCCTTCCACTGCAGGTTCTGTTACCGTTATATCCCTGTTCATGTGCCCATCGTAACGTCTTTTCCTTCATTGATTCGTATACCTGTTACCATTATTCGGCCCCCGATTCGGTTGCCTCCATTCGTTACGGTTACCATTACCGTTAGGTGTTTGGTTAATACCGTTGCAGTTGTATCCAGATTTTTGCTTACTACAACCTGCATGATTAAATTTGCCTTCGCTTCTCATGCCTTCGATAAGCAAATCTACAGAGTCAACAACCTCCATAAACTGTTCAATGTCATATCCCGGTACATTAACAAAGTACTTTTTATGTCACTAGTAATTTCATTTTAATTATCCTTATTATGTCTCGGTCAGACATTGGTTCATACCAGTATCTAGTCTTATTAACATACTTTTCAAAATACTTGCGGAGAGTTCCCAGTCTTGGATTGAACATCTCAGAACTGTACAACTCTTTTCTCAATCTTTCCTATATACAATTGGACCAGAACTTTTCTAAAAATGCGTACTCAAACTGCTGCATGGTATTGCATCTCTCGGACGCGTCCGTTGCCGCTAGTGCCGCGTCACTTTGTATTAGTGATACAATGAATTGAATTCTTTAACTATCCGTCCATCCCGTGGAAAGACATTACGGAAACTTTTAATGAATACCACGGGGTGTACGGTACGCTTTCCGTTGTTGAAAGGTTGAAACTGCCTATGTTTAATCACGTTATACTCTTTATGGTACAGTGAATTACCACTGTCCATTTCCAACCCTATACCCAGCGGTGAACAGTAAGGCATTCCGCACTGTGAACTGCTGTTGTCATCCGGTGGTGCACATTGTTTATGTTATTGCTCGCTTCCAACTCAGGAATCTGACTGGCTACCGGTCTTCGCCTGTCAGCTTGCTTTTCCAGTTCGGTTAGTCTCCGAGCGACATCTCTTTGCCAAACGGATAACTCCGTTGGTACACGTGACTCTAGCTGAACTAATTCTGCATGAATTGCGGCAGCGCTGACGTCGGATTTCGCGCTCAGATGCGCTGTCGCTTGTTCAACAGCTGATTTTATGCTTACTTCAATCTTTGATGAGATTTCGCGATCCTTTACAGATAGCCATTCATCAAAATCTTTTTCTACCTTTAGTGCTTGGGCGCTAGATGTTTGTCTATGTTCTGACGTGCCTCAAGCTCTACATCTTCGACACGACTTGCCAAGTTTTGAACTTCGTCTTTAAGGCTACTGTGAGCTATTTGTAAATTTTGCATCTGACTAGCTACGTTTTGGACTAGATCCTGTATTTCTTTGCATACACCATGCATTCCTACAAGTTCGGAATGTATGCTACTCAGGTTTTCCTCTAAAGTTTGTTCTCTTTGTTCTAGTTTCCTATCACGTTCCTGTTGTTTTTTCTCGAAACTTTGTTCTCTTTGTCCAAGTTTCTGATCGAGTCGTCGCAAAGATTCTGCGAAGGGGTCGGGAATAGGTGAACACACCGATGTTCTACCCATCCTACCACTTGATTCGCCCCTCTGCACATGCAGGGGATGATAGGACATCTGCTAAGACATGAGGGAATGACTTCCATGGTACTAGAGGGAGCTGTAGAGGGCAAAAACTGTAGAGGAAGTAGAGGAAGACAGAGATTGGAATACGTCAAGCAAATAATTGAGAACGTAGGTTGCAAGTGCTACTCTGAGATGATGAGGTTAGCACAGGAAAGGAATTCGTGGCGGGCCGCATCAAACCATTCGCATCATTACTTTGTTCATTACTCTGTGGTGCATTATTTGGTATCCACAGAGCCTCGCCCTCCGCTTCGGAAGGTATGTTTTCCGATGCGGTGGAATGGGATTCATTTCCATTCTGAGAATTGTTTTCTACTTCCATATCGAGCAAATGGTGCTCGTCAGATACAGGTGCCTTTGCCTAGCGTACTTTACCCAACATGAATCTAATTTGGCACAACTAAAAGTCAAACACTAACACAAATGTACATATATCCCTTCCCAAATAAAATACACAAATACATGCACAAATGCACTCACTACACTGTTAGCACCGCTTACCGCCTTTACCAAGGATTCCTCATGTGCGTATGGTCTTGATATTTCGCACAAATTTTTCCAGGACTCTTGCACTTTAGGCCTTAACTTTTTGTTAAACTGGTCTTGCTGTTTCAACTCCTTTCGTTTCCTTTCTCAGGAATATCTTCATTATTTCGCCTCAGGGTGTTGGTTGTTGTGCATGAAAAACATTTTTACTTGGGCATTGATATTGCAAAATGGTTATGTAAGTACATAAATCACATGCATATATAAATTTTCATGCGCCGAAGGTGGGCGCCAAATGAAATGGTTGTTCTTCGAGAAGGGAGTATATTTATTTATTTATTTTATTAATTTTTTCGGTGTCGTTAAAAACAAGAGTAAATGTAATTGTGTGGTCCAATACGAAAAAATTGTTAACTGATTTTTACTTCCAAGACTATTACGTGATAATGAAAATATAACAGTATGATAATTAGCCTCGGCGTATTTGTACTTTAAAGAGCATGGACTCAAATATTGAAGTTATTGTGGACCCACACAATACTCGAAGAATACTCCTTTTACCATCATATTCGGGTTGTGGTAGTCGAAACCTGGCTCTCGGCGTAAGCTGAAAAGTAAAATCTCAAAACTAATGCTGCTCTCCGCTGCGGCTCATCGCTGTGAAAAAATGTTTGTTACATGTTAAAGCAGGCGGTCTCTGCGCTTCCGCTCTGATTTCGCTTTTTAGATCCACGTGTAATGGCGTCCGTTAAAGCAGCGGCCGCTAAAATTGTGGAGCTGTAAACGTCTTAAGAAAAATTAAACCAATGCAAGGAACATGACAGAGGGCTCACTGTACATCGAAATAATACACGTATAAACATTGACGTACTAATTAACAAGGTTAACAGCAAAATGTATACTTTACTTTCGTGCTACAAGATGTCTGCTTCTTAACACCAGAAACAGGCGAAGAAGGAGGAGGAGGAGAACAATCTAGGAGCGTTCTTCTCCCTTATTAATATTATAGAAGTTATTACATAAATAGTTTACTCCTTGATACTACGATTAAATTTAGTATTTACTATAAAAATGGATATTTATTTGGTGAAACACATAAGGTTCGTGTAAATATATTCCGTCGTGATATATATTCCCCGTTCCAAGATTTTTGTTGTTTTAAATGTCTTTATGACACAACTGTCACTGGGATGGCACAAGGAGGTGGATGCCTACCCTTCTGGTCGTTTTCCGGAGGACGTTGTAACGTATGTGCAACCAATATGTAATGTAGCTACAGCAAATATTGCCGACGTTCGTCTGTGAAACTGGACTCGGTAAGCAACCTGAGCTATTAGTAATCTGACTCTACCCTGTATAACACTGTGTGCGTGTTGTATGAGTGTCAGTTTCTCTGTCATTTAAGCCCTCAACAGATCGTTACATGAAAAACTTAAAACTAACATTTGGATAAGCTATCTGACTTCGTTTTTGAACAAGAATTTACAAGTGATACAGAATCTGATTTGTGCAACGGAATTTACTGGACTAGAGTACATGACATGTGGTGTGTCAGTGTTTCTGTTTTGGCCCTACGTTTTACACTCACCTCTTTAGATGACTGCCTTTTTCTATGTGGTTTACAGCAATGCACAGCAGCGTGCAGCAGCGGCAGCTAAAGCCTATTGTTACTAAGACTGAATTGAATAAGAACTAGTTTGCTCGGGCCCTGTTAACTACTAAATAACTTTTGAGAAGAGGTTTCATTACTTAAGTTATTTAACTTCAGAATCATCATGAACAAGTATTACTAATGACAATGACAAATGACATATGTGTCAATAACGGCTGAGTGCCAGATTACCAAATTACTTCAATTTCAAAGTTGCATTAACATTTAGTAACCACAGCATATTATTTAGACGTGGAGGATAAGGAGGTTTCTTTCAATGACAAGCAAAACGTGGTATTATTGCAAACTCGGACTAACAATCACGAGACTAATCCTGAAATTGCTTTTGTGCTATGCTTGCGAATTTTACCTTGAATTCCATCTTCAAGCGTAGTTAAGCCACCTAAATTTCTCCTGGCTGTATAAATGAAATCATGCCTTGAGTGTGGTAAGGTCTGCCATGACCGACGCGAGGGTAGCGTGACACGTCTTCTGTCTCTGAGCTCTCGAACGACACTAGTATTCCACTCTCGCAGACAGACCTCTTCTCACAACAATGCCCAGAATCACACTCCCATGTTTTGCCCTCAGATTATTACTATTGATATCTGAGTGCTTACACAATGCAAACAATAGCGTTAATTTGGATGGATTGTTTTATGTAATGGAGAGTTCTGACACTCCTTACAACGTCTCTGTAAGAGCGCAGGCCAGTTGGCAGGGGTACGGCCGGAAGCTTGACGTCCACTGCAACCACAGCCTCTGGCCCGTCGAGGTGCCCACACTCCTGCATCCCCCGCCGTGGTCGCACTCCATACACGACGACGGTCCGTCGCTTTGGGGGGGGGGGGGGGGGGGGGAGGAATTTCCTGGCGTAACCACAAGCGCCGGAACGAAAATGCAGAACTTAAGAGCAGAGAAGGCGGTGAGGAAATGTTGGCCAATGGTGCGCGGAATTGAACCGCGCCGCGTCGAGAGCGACACCTGCAAGAAGTGAGTATAAACAACACTTCTGCTAGCCAAGGCCGCTCAGTCTGCAACGGACATTTTAGCTACGCTATCAGATTGTCGTGATCCGTATCAAGTGTTTACTTGGACTTTGTGTTTAGCCTCTCGTCTCTCGCTAGCTACATTGCTGTAATTAAAGTTAAGTATTGTCAATTTGCTTTCCAGAAATGTTATTTGTTCGAATTGTTGTATAGCGTTCCGATAACGCAACATCCTTTAGGCACCCTATAAGCAACGAGTGGGCAAGACCCCACAGTTACAGACCTGATTTTCAAGACTACGTAAAAATTTCGCATTTTTCTAACCGAAATTGGCCGAGAAAAAAAATGCGCATTACTTACTGACGCCCCTCGTGAATATATGCCCCAGCCACTTCATCATGAGTCATATCTGTTCTGCAACGTGTCAGTGATCGGAAGGCATAGTGTGAATGGCAGTTGACCAGCCAAGCTGCGTCAATTATGTGACGTCAGGCTGTGGTTCCCTACAGGAGCTAGTGGTCGTCACACAGGAGCTGACCACGCAGTTCAGTGACCAGCTGGCTGTCTGGCTGTGGCCTTGTTGCGATTCTGGGCTCTCACTTCCGCTTTAATTTCTACTATAACTTAACTCTTTACATCCCTCCCTCCCAAGAAGAAAATTCTGCCTCGAATTTTGCTGGAACACGCATTGGTTTATTTACAATTATCTGTAATTCATATTTCCACCTCCACTCACATTATCACCTTGTATACTATTTCACCGATTTCACTAGCACTTATCTACATTTGCTCAAATCACTGTGTGCTTATGTTCTCATCTGGACATTTTCCACATCATTTTACTTTTATTTCTATTAGCAGCGGCATTATTTAATACCAGGGGCAAGAAATGGGCTCCAGGAAGGCATTGCAAGCTACTTATATTCTGCATGCTAAATTCGTGTCTCCCAGATTCTCCTATTATATCACATTCCTCTAAAGCCTCGAACAAAAGTCTCAAATACAACACTAAGTCATCCTCAGATGTACCCAAACAATATGATAAGTTATCCGGCATTAATATAAAAACAACACACACCCATCAACCTGCACAGTTCTCTTTTCGTTAATCTGTAAGCGTACTACTCTGCTACTTTATCGCCATGATCTAGCAAGTAATGAAACCTGTCTACAAATTTACCCTAATACCTTACAACTTATCGTTATCGACTAACAAGGGGAACACATATACACTGAGCTAAATTCAACCTTAACCTAGGTGGTGAGATAAATTCTACCGTAACCTAGGTGGCGGAATGATTCGTGCACTGCCAAATTACTTAGCGATAATGGCCTGCGTGAACTTTCTGGTTTGCGCACTGTCCTTTTGCTCCATGTTCTTACGTGTACATTAGTAATTTGGAAAAGTGTATCTATAACAGTTGGAGATCCATGATAAACATTGCTTTGGTCACGGTTGCAAGACATGATGACTTAGGAATCCATCCTTCCTCTTTTCTTCATCTATTAATTCGTTAAATAATTCCCCTCGCTCTGAGAGATGTATTCAGTGGTCCCACTTCGAGGGCGCTCTTGTAACACTAACCCATTTACTGGTTCTATAACAGCTCGGGGCACCAGTGCTGTAAAATAATCTTATAACTTCGAAGCCACAGGTACTATAACGGTCTCAACTATGTCGTACAATAAAAGAGCTTGACTTCTTTACTTTCACACTTCTTCCAACCCCTGACAGATTTTCCCAGTAGACACTTCTTGCGCTTGATATGATGTTGCTGGTGAAATATTGCTTCTCGAGGGACCTGGAGCGGTTTAATTGACGACGTCACAGCCAATTATGCGTCTCACATCCGTGTGGTATCTCAGCAATTTTGGCTGTTTTGAAACGATACCGCCTGATGTGAAGACAGTAAAACCTGACCAAACTATTTTGGTACGACTCTTTATTCTAGTTCTAATTTATCGTCATTATAGCACAGCCCAAAACTATCTTAACGAACTAAAAAGTACCTCTTATTAACAACGACGAAAAAAAATCGCAACACCACAGAATAATTAATGTAGAATAATGAAATTTCGGGAATACATTTGTCTAGGTAACGTATTAAATTAATTAACCTTGCAAGATCACTGTTTAATGTAAGCGCAAAATAAGCCATTGCAGATGTGAAATGTTGGCACATTAATAACCGGTGTTACCGCCAGAATGTTCTGTACAAGCATGCAAACGTGCATGCGCTGTGTTGTATAGGTGCCGGATGTCAGTTTATGGGGTGGACTTCCATGTCTGCTGCACTTGGTTAATACTGGTTGTGGACGACTCTGGAGTTGTCGTTAGATGATTTCCCATATGTGCTCGGTTGGAGACAGATATGATGATCGAGCAGGCCAAGGCAATATGTCGACGCTCTGTAGAGCATGTTGGGTTACAACAGCGGTGTGTGAGTGAGAGTTATCTTGTTGGAAAACAACCCCTGCAGTGCTGTTAATGAATCACGAGATAGACGTACTAATTTGCATTCAGGGTACGTGGGATCACCACTAGAGTGCTCCTGATGTATGCGAAATCCCATCCCAGACCATAACTGCGGATGTAGTAGGTTCAGCGTGTCAAGCAAGCAGACTGGTGAGTTGCAGGCCCTCAACTGGCCTCATTCTAACCAACACAGGGCCTCACAGGACCGGGGCAGAACCGGATTTCAACAGAAAATGCAATAGACCTCCATCCGGCCCTCTAATAAGCTCTCGCTTGACACCACTGAAGTTTTGGGTTAGTGGATTCCATCTAACAGGGCTTCTGGCTCGGAGCTGTCCTTGAAGTAACCGATTTGTAAGAGTCCGTTGTGTCACTGTGATGCCACCTGTTGCTCTGGTTGCTGCTGCAGATACCATATGCATCAGAGCCATACGCCGAACACGATGGACTTTCCTCTCGGCAATTCCACATGGCCGTCCTTAGCCCCATCTTCTTGTGACCGTACGTTCTCGTGACCACAGCTGCAACAATCATCTGTAGTGGATGCAGTGTCGTAGAAGGAACATCCAGCTTCTCTTAGACCTATTGCATGACATGGCTCAAACTGAAATGCTGATAATGGCGTCTTTGTTGCCTAAAAGGCGTTCTTGACGTATATCAACTCACCACGTCCAATCTCAAGGGAACTAAACCTCACGACCATTTCAGCCTGTATTTGAAGCAAACCTGATTTGCATCCTCATACTGACACTGCTAGCGCCACAGTTATGCGACTGGCGCGAAACTTAGATAGATGTTATTTTTCAGATGTAGAAACATGCCTACCAGGCTTCGTTTATGACACTCATCTCCTTCTTGGTGTCGCGATTCTTGTTTCCGTCAGTTTCTTTTACCTGGCGGTTACAATTTCCATATTTCTTCTCCTGTTATTCCTTACTTACCCACGACCTTAAATCGTAAATTATGTCCATCTGTAATTACTGTCATACATGTTACTTTTACGTTCTTTGTCACCCTAAGACCTTTATTCTATAAATTCCTTATTTACAGAAAAAGTCCCCATGACTTTTCTGGCTTATCTTTACGAAAGTACCAAAGTTTTTGGGTAACGAAGGTTTTCCACGCCTGACTCAGGTACACTCGCTGCACTGGCTGGCGTAATGTCCTTTTTTAATGGAAGATCCAACATAGTTCGGGATGTGACTCGGTGCACTTGGCGGAGAGCCCAGATAAATTGCGGTGGGTGCATATTACTGGACATAATGGTTCATTCCTCGGCCTCTTACCGAACACCATAGCGGTATCTAATTCCAATATTACTGAAAACAAGTAGGGAAAGGTCAAACCAAACGACGTAGGAATTCCACGAGTCAAAATAAAATAAGTTTGTACTACTACATATATATTTTGCTGTTGCAGATTATTCAGAACCCTGTCTTCCGTCTACCCACTTCCCTTCCCTTGTGCTCGTTTTTGAATTTGGGTTATTAATTCTAATTTAGTCTGTTCTTACGTGCGTGTAACAGTACTCATCACTATTATCAGCATTTTAGCTTTCTTAGCATCTTGTCAGTCTGACTAACGTGAGTTGTAATTATGAAAATTAAGAATATTGATAAATTAATAATGATTATTTGTCTAATTGCAACACTTGATGTTTTCTGTGAGAAATCTTCTCATCGTAGACAAAACCCACATAATGGGCCCAGTTATAAAATGAAAAACTAGTAGCGCTTCTTTCCTTACCTCGTTGTTCGTTGCACCTTAGCTCTCAGGAATGCCACCATTAAAAGCGTTACTGCAAGTATTAAGCAAAATAGTTGAGGCTCTCATCTTTAAGAAACTTTCTGCACTCTGAAAAATTTGAAATAATTAATATGTACCTTTTCTGTGCAGAAAAGTGACTAGTGAAAGAAAGGATGGAAGTACTTGCTGGTTCGTCTGGAATTTCTTGCTTCCTTCTGCGTTGGTATATCTTCGTCCGGTGGTCCATACGTTAGGATTTAGTATTTTCTGCATGACAAAGTAAACAGTACAAGCATAAGTACACAGTTATCGTTTTGTATGGTCTATGAACATAAAAAATTCTAGTAATGCAGTTCAATATCGAATAATTATGTTACGTTAGTGGTAAATTGCTAGCAAGCAGTGACAAACTAAAAAGATTTAAATCTCAGAAATTGGAGATACGATACTGCGTGAAGATTTTGACAGAGCACTGAAAAACCTGAGTCGAAACAAGGTCCCGGGAGTAGACAACATTCCATTAGAACTACTGACGGCCTTGGGAGAGCCAGTCCTGACGAAACTCTACCATCTGATGAGCAAGATGTATGAGACAGGTGAAATACCCTCAGACTTCAAAAAGAATATAATAATTCCAATCCCAAAGAAAGCAGGTGTTGACAGACGTGAAAATTACCGAACAATCAGTTTAATAAGTCACAGCTGCAAAATACTAACGCGAATTCTTTACAGACGAATGGAAAAACTAGTAGAAGCCGACCTCTGTGCAGATGGGTTTGGATTCCGTAGAAATGTTGGAACACGTGAGGCAATACTGACCCTACGACTTACCTTAGAAGAAAGATTAAGGAAAGGCAAACCTTTCGTTTCTAGCATTTGTAGACTTAGAGAAAGCTTTTGACAATGTTGACTGGGGCAAAATACAGGGAGTGAAAGGCTATTTACAATTTGTACAGAAACCAGATGCCAGTTATAAGAGTCGAGGGACATGAAAGGGAAGCAGTGGTCGGGAAGGGAGTGAGGCAGGGTTTTAGCCTCTCCCCGATGTTATTCAATCTGTATATTGAGCAAGAAGTGCAGGAAACAAAAGAAAAATTCGGAGTAGGTATTAAAATCCATGGAGAAGAAATAAAAACTTTAAGGTTCCCCGATGACATTGTAATTCTGTCAGAGACAGCAAAGGACTTGGAAGAGCAGTTGAATGGAATGGACTGTGTCTTGATAGGAGGATATAAGATGAACATCAACAAAAGCAAAACGAGGATAATGGAATGTAGTCAAATTAAATCGGGTGATGTTGAGGGATTTAGATTAGGAAATGAGACACTTAAAGTAGTAAAGGAGTTTTGCTATTTGGGGAGCAAAATAACTGGTGATGGTCGAAGTAGAGAGGATATAAAATGTAGACTGGCAATGGCAAGAACGCGTTTCTGAAGAAGAGGAATTTGCTAACATCGAGTATAGATTTAAGTGTCAGGAAGTCATTTCTGAAAGTATTTGTATGGAGTGTAGCCATGTATGGAAGTGAAACATGGACGATAAATAGTTTGGACAAGAAGAGAATAGAAGCTTTCGAAATGTGGTGCTACAGAAGAATGCTGAAGATTAGATGGGTAGAGCACATAACTAATGAGGAGGTATTGAATAGGATTGGGGAGAAGAGAAGTTTGTGGCCCAACTTGACTAGAAGAAGGAATCGGTTGGTAGGACATGTTCTGAGGCATCAAGGGATCACCAATTTAGTATTGGAGGGCAGCGTGGAGGGTAAAAATCATAGAGGGAGACCAAGAGAAGAATACACTAAGCAGATTCAGAAGGATGTAGGTTGCAGTAGGTACTGGGAGATGAAGAAGCTTGCACAGGATAGAGTAGCATGGAAAGCTGCATCAAACCAGTCTCTGGAATGAAGACCACAACAACAACAGCAAATACTAAGGTCACCGAAGATTGCATATTAGGCTCTCACGAAATAGAGGTAGCCTATAACAATAAAAGATCGTGGAAATGGGTGTTTTTTGACAATTTACATTTCTAAATGTCTCATTCCACTTCTATATTAGACGCGGACAGCGGCGATATATGCGAAGGATTAAATAGCAAACATTCAGTCAGATACAAGACGTTGATTGCATCTGGGTATTAAATAGCTACAAATCAATTGCAAAAGAAATAATTTTTACCTTATTTTTCAAACTTGCTTCTCAGAATGCATTGTACTACGCAATAGATTCTTTTACATCAGTGGCTGTGCTCCCGAACTAAACATATAGCGATACGAATCACATTTCTGTACAGTCAAATAGTCGTTCAGAACAATAGCGGAACCCGTGCGGTTGGCTCCAATGCCAACAAAAGAAGGTCAAGAAGACAGAGAGAAGTGAACATCGAATAAAAATAACTGTGGAATTAAATCCGGCAGTGTTTATATACAAACTGTCGAATTTTCCTCTGTTTTTGAAAATGAATATCTGTACGTGGAAAAGATTCAAATAATGTTAGCGTTGATGTTACATCAGTACCGGAAAACTTAATACCATAGAATCTGAGCGTGTAGAAGGCAATAAAAATGGACTAACTGGTCTAAAGCCTAAAAGAGAATAGAATTCAGGAGAATATTGTGAACTTCACAGTCAAATGCTTTTGACGAGTCAAAGATAATACCGAGTGGTAGTATTCTGTCATTAAAATGATCTGATTCGTGGAATGCAAAATTCCATGTTCTACATATACACTGAAGCGCCAAAGACACTGGTATATGCATGCGTATTCAAATACAGAGATATGCAAACAGGCAGAATACAGTGCTGCGGTCGGCAAAGCCTATGTGCGACAACAAGTGTCTGCCACAATTGTTTGATCTGTTACTGCAGCTACAATGACTGGTTATCAAGATTTAAGTGAGTCTGAACGTTGTGTTATAGTCGGAGCGCGAGCGATGGGACACAGCATCTCCGAGGTAGCGATGAAGTGGAAAATTTCCCCTATGACCATTTCACGAATGTACCGTGAATATCAGGAATCCTGTAAAACATCAAATCTGCGACATCACTGCGGCCGCAAAAAAATCCTGCAAGAACGCGACCAACGACGACTGAACAGAGTCTTTCAACGTGACAGAAGTGCAACCCTTCCGCTAATTGCTGCAGATTTCAATCAAGTGTCAGCGTGCGAACCATTCAACGGAACATCATCGATGTGGGCTTTTGGAGCCGAAGGCCCACTCGTGTACTCTTGATGACTGCACGACACAAAGCTTTTTGCCTCGCCTGGGCCTGTCAACACCGACTTTGGACTGTTGATGACTGGAAACATATTGCCTGGTCGGACGATTCTCGTTTCAAATTGTATCGAGCAGATGGAAGTATACGGGTGTGAAGACAACCTCATGAATCTATGGACGTGCATGTCAGCAGGGGACGTTCAAGAGGGTGGAGGCTCTGTAATGGTGTGGGGCGTGTGCCGTTGCAGTGATATGGGACCCGTGATACGTCTAGATACGACTCTGACAGGTGGCACGTATGTAAGCATCCTGTCTGATCAACTGCATCCATTCATGTCCATTATGCATTCCGACGGTCTTGGACAATTCCAGCAGCACAATGCGACCCTCCACACGTCCAGAATTGCTACAGAATGGCTTCAGGAACACTATTTTCAGTTCAGACATTTCCGATAGCCACCATACTTCCCAAACATGAACATTATTGCCGGTTGGAGTGACCGAGCGGTTCTAGGCACTACAGTCTGGAACCGCGCGACCGCTACGGCAGCAGGTTCGAATCCTGCCTCGGGCATGGATGTGTGTGATGTCCTTAGGTTGGTTAGGTTTAAGTAGTTCTAAGTTCTAGGGGACTGATGACCTCAGATGTTAAGTCCCATAGTGCTCAGAGCCATTTGAACCATTTGAACATTATTGGGCATCTCTGGGATGCCTTGCAACGTGCTGTTCAGAAGAGATCTCCACCCCGTCGTACTATTACGGATCTATGGACAGCCCTGCAGGATTCATGGTGTCAATTCCCTCCAGCATTACTTCAGACATTAGTGGCGTCCATGCCACGTCGTGTTGCGGCACTTCTGCGTGGTCGCGCGGGCCTTACACGATTTGGCTCTTCGGTGTATTTATAATCACATTCCGCAAGTCACCTAACGGCGTGTGACGGAGGGTACTTCTGGTACCACTAACTCATCTCTTTCCCTGTTCCATTCGCGAATGTCGCGTAGGAAGAATAATTATTGGTAAACCTCTGTATTAGTTTTGATTTCTCGAATTTTTTCCTCATGGTCAATTTGTAAGATGTATGTGGAAAGAAATAAGTGTTCCGACTCTTCCCGGCAGGTGCTCTATCGAAACGTCAATAGTAAACCTCCCTGTGATACACAACACGTTCCTTGTAACGTGTGCCACTGGAGTATATTGAACAACTCTGTAACGCTCTCGTACCGATTAAACGACCCCGTGACGAACACGCTGCTCCTCGTTAGATCTCTAACTCTTCTATCAGTCTTATCTGGTAAGGATCCCAGACTGATGTACAATACTGAAGTATCGGTCGAACAAGCGCCTAGTAAGCAGCTTCCTTCGTCGACAAAAGCATTTCCTTAAGATTGTTCCTGTGAATCCCAGTCTCGCAACTGCTTTTCCTACTGTTAGTTTTATGTGCCATTCCACTTAAGGTCGCTCTGGATAGTTATTCCTTGATATTTTACGGTAGACGCGGTTTTCAGCTATTTGTCAACCACAGTATCGTTGTATAGTAGTGGATTTCTTTCCCTATGTATCCGCAATAGGTTACATTTATTTACGTTCAGGGTCAACCGCCAAGGCCTACACTTTTCATCAGTCCTCTGTAGCTCATTCTGCAAATTGATACTGTATTCTGGCGCTGCTACTTCCTTGCAGCCAACCGCGTCATCTGTGGACACTGTCTGCTTGCTCATTTATGTACACTTGGTAGCAAAAAATGTGGCGCACTGCTAAATGCAACCAACATAACGTAGGTGTGTCGCAGGTCCTCTAAAAGCCGAAACCCTGTGGTGTACAGTCGTTTGACTATGCACGACAGTTACCGCAAGAGACCACTATGGAACACTGCTCATTATGCTCTTCTGTCCAGATGTAAAGTAATACTGCGGTACAACAAATATTAGAAGACTCTTTATTAGTGAGATGAGACAGTCCCTAACGCTTGTAAACTAAACTTCATTACAAGTGACACTGCAGAAGTCTTATCAGATCCATTAAATGACATGACCAGTTGTTGCTCGTGATCCGAATTTGAACCCACTGTTAACCAAAGAAAGCTTGTGTGTCTGATCGAGACTCCACTAGGCATAAAGAGACATAAAATATCGAAATGTTCACTAGTATCAGTAATACAAGGTTGAATGTGCGAGCCTGGAAATAAACGATGATACGTTTAGCACTGCACCGGGAACCCCGTGAAGCTCATACACTATGTGATCAAAAGTATCCGGACACCCCCAAAAACATACGTTTTTCATGTTAGGTGCATTGTGCTGGAACCTACTGCCAGGTACTCCATACCAGCGACCTCAGTAGTCATTAGACATCGTGAGAGAGCAGAATGCGGCGCTCCGCGGAACTCACGGACTTCGCACGTGGTCAGGTGATTGGGTGTCACTTGTGTCATACGCATGTACGCGAGATTTCCACGCTCCTAAGCATCCCTAGATCCACAGCTTTCGATGTGATTGTGAAGTGGAAACGTGAAGGGACACGTACAGCACAAAAGTGTACAGGCCGACCTCGTCTGTTGACTGACAGAGACAGCCGACATTTGAAGAGGGTCGTAATGTGTAATAGGCAGACATCTATGCAGACCATCACACAGGAATTCCAAACTGCATCAGGACCAGCTGCAAATACTATGACAGTTAGGTGGAAGGTGAGAAAACTTGGATTACATGGTCGAGCAGCTGCTCATAAGCCACACATGACGCCAGTTAAAGCCAAACGACCCCTCGCTTGGTTTAAGGAGCGTAAACATTGGACGATTGAACAGTGGAAAAACGTTGCGTGGAGTGACGAACCACGGTACACAATGTGGCGATCCGACGGCAGGGTGTGGGTATGGCAAATGCGTGGTGAACGTCATCTGCCAGCGTGTGTAGTGCCCACAGCAAAATTCGGAGGCGTTAGTGTTATGGTGTAGTCGTGTTTTTCATGGAGAGGGCTTGCACCCCTTGTTGTTTTGCGTGGCACTATCACAGCATTTGATGTTTTAAGCACCTACTTACTTCCCACTGTTGAAGAGCAGTTCGGGGATGGCGATTGCATCTTTCAACACGATTGAGCAGCTGTTCACAATGCACGGCCTGTGGCGCAGTGGTTACACGACAATACCATACCTGTAATGGACCGCCTGCACAGAGTCCTGACCTGAACGCCTTTGGGATGTTTTGGAACGCCGACTTCGTGCCGGGCCTCACCGACCGACATCGATACCTCTCCTCCGTGCAGCAGTCCGTGAAGAATGGGCTGCCATTCCCCAAGAAACCTTCCAGCACCTGACTGAACGTATGCTGCGAGAGTGGAAGCTGTCATCAAGCCTAAGGGTGGGCCAACACCATACTGAATTCCAGCATTACCGAAGGAGGGCGCCACGAACTTGTAAGTCATTTTCAGCCAGGTGTCCGGATATTTTTGATCACATAGTGTATCACCCAGGAAAGTAACCACGAAAGGTATGTAATAATGTGCAAAGCACAAGTATGAATCACCATTAAGTATAGTTGTGGTGACGGATGGGGAGTAGAACCCAGTACTTATATGACTTGTTAACTAAACATAACAAGATGTCACATATTAAACATGTTCACAATTAGCGTGATACTGGAACCTGAAACGACGATACAAATGATTTTTTACTGCCAGGGTTTCGAACCCAGAAACTTTCGCTGTTGTTTTATTAGTACGAACAGGCGTGAGATATCGATTCTTACTTCACTAATAATAAGATGTGCACATGTTAGGTTAGAGGTAACACAACGAATGGTTCTGTGCTGCCTGGGACTCCAACACCGCGAACACTGTCGTTGTTGACCACACAAGATGAGGTGTCAGCTATCAAATTCTCTTTCGCTAGTAGTTAGGATCGCACCCGTGGTAGAGACGTGGAGGAATTTGGTATCGTGAGAAAACAATGAAATTATGGGGCAGTATCATCTCGAAGGATTCACACCCAGGGAAAAATTGAAATCGTAGCTCGAGTCCCAGTCGAAAGCCAATATTTTCAAAATCTGAAGGTCACTTAAAATAAGAAAAGAAGGACTTATGACCTTAAATGACTGTTGGTTCGTGATCTAAAATTGCTACTGTAAGAAGACTTACTAGAGACAGAGCTTCTGTAAGCAGCGACTTCCAACAACCAAAACTAATCCTTAATTTTAATTTTAATAATCAACAGCTTCAGTTGCACCGTTTACCTAGAATTTACCTAGATTTCAGTCGGGATAACCCAACCTTCTTCAGAATAACAGTATCTACTGCTGTGCTCTACTGGAACTGTCCACTATGCACAAACGGTAGCTTTTCTGTAATACCAAGTCCGATTTGCATTTCATTCTTTCCCTTTTTCACGGTCATTAACGATTTTAAAAACCCCTTTTTATTCACCATTTCTTGCCAAATTTTCAACCTTTTCTTTTCTTCTCTTTTTCTTTTCTATTAACCGCTACACGGCCGAAGGACTTGCGGCATAAGAAGTCACCCTCCGTCTGTCAAAGAGGAGCGGACACAGGTTCAGGGAAGATATTGTCCTCAGAGTGGGAAACTGCCGCTTATGGCGGAAAAATCAGTAATGATCAACGGCATGAGGATGCAGAAGGCAATGTAAAGCACTGCTTTAAAGGCACATTACGCGTATCAACAGGGCATGTGGCCTCTAATTCAAAAAGTGTCATGCTGAACTCCCCGTTGGCAAAAGATTCCGGAATACTCCCCCATTCGGATCTCCGAGAGGGGACTGCCAAAGGGGAGGTGACCATAAGAAAAAGATTGAATACCAAACGAAAGGATAACGTTCTACGAGTCGTGGCGTAGAATGTCAGAAGCTTAGACGTGAAAGAGAAGCTAGAAAATCTGTAAAGGGCAACGCAAAGGCTCCATCTAGATATAGCAGGAGTCAGTGAAGTCAAATGGAAAGAAGACAAGGATTTCTGATCAGCAGAATATAGTACAACGCGAGTAGGATGGTAGGGCAGAGTCTGTCTTACTGAACAGTTCATTGGTAGGGTTGTTCTTATCAGAATCGGCAGCAAACCAACACTGACAGTGATAGTTCAGGTATAGATGCCAACATTGCAAGCTGAAACTGTAGAGACAGAGAAAGTATATGAGGATATTAAAAGGAAAATACAGTACGTAAAGGGCAATGAAAATCTAATAGTCATGGGGGACTGGAAAGCAGGTGTAGGGGAATATGGGCTTAGGAGAAAGAATGAGAGAAGAGAAAGACTAATCGAATTCTGTAATAAATTTCAGCTAGTAATAGCGAATACTCTGTTCAAGAATCACAAGAGGAAGAGGTATACTAGGAAAAGGCCGGGCGATACGAGAAGATTTCAGTTAGAATGCATCATGCTCATACACAGATTCCGAAGTCAGATATAGAATTGTAAGGCGTACCTAGGAGCAGATATAGACTCAGATCACAATGTAGTGGTGACATTTAAGTCAGGAAGAATCGATATGCAAAGAAGTGGAAAGCAGAAATACTACAGATTGAGAGAAAAACTTGAAGTTCTCTAAGGCTATAGATACAGTAATAAGGGATAGCTCAATAGGCAGTACAGTTGAGGAGGAATGGACGTCTCTAAAAAGGACAATCACAGAAGCCGAAAAGAAAAACATAGGTACCAAAAAGGTACCTGCAAAGAGACCATGGGTATCAGCAGAAGTACTTCAGTTGATCAATGAAAGAAGGAAGCACAAAAATGTTCAGGTAAATTCAGGAATACAGAAATACAAGTCACTGAAGAATAAAATGCATAAGAATGGCTGCATGAAAAATGTGAAGAAATCGGAAAAGAAATGATTGCCGGAAAGACTGAGCCAGCGTGTAGGAAAGTCAAAATAATCTTCGGTGAAATTAAAAGCAAGGGTGGTAACATTAAGAGTGCAACGGGAACTCCACTGTTAAATGCAGAGAAGAGAACAGATACGTGGAAAGAGTACACTGAATCCTCTATGAGATAGAAGAAGAACCAGGAGTCGATTTAGAAGAAATAGGGGATCCAGTATTAGAATCAGAATTTAAGAGAGCTTTGGAGGACTTAAAATCAAATAAGTGGGAACGAAACGACTATTCACGCTTGTGTGTAGAATGTTTGAGTATGGCGACATATCATCTGACTTTCGGAAAAATGTCGTCTACACAATTCCGAAGACAGTAAGAGCGGACAAGTGCGAGAATTATCACACATAAATCTACCTGGAAAAGCGTTCGACAGTGTAAAATGGTGCAGAATGTTTAAAATTCTGAGGAAAATAGGGGTAAGCTTGTAAGGGGTCCGTAGGCCCTTACTATAACATTGCACTCGGCACAGGTCGATAGGGCAAACAATCGATAGTGTCGGGTTGCGAGAGCGAGTGTAGAGTTGAGTCGGTTCCCGGGTTGCGGGCCAAAGACCTTGTAAATAATAACTAGACTCACTGATGGCGCTGCAGTCGCGGGATAATTTGAACCTTCGGCTGGACGCCATTATAGTGGTTGTAGTCTGATGTGTTGTGTAGTGTTGTTGTTTGTGAAGACCCTGATTCAACGTTCTATATTTGTTGGGGCGTACATACAGTATTTGTTACCCCTAACTCTAATGTCTGTACGTTCCAATCAAAAGAAGTACAATGGTGAAGAGTTGTGCAGCGATGAATTGTACAAATAAATTCGAGAAAGGAACGAATATTACATTTCACAGGTATGTGGATATTTTAAGTTGTTTTGTATGTCAGTGCACTTGCTTAATAAATGTTTTTGTAACGCGGTATTAGCATAATGTCTGTGCATCTATTTGCAGGTTTCCTTTCTCAAAACCACAGCTGTTACAAAAATGGTTACACGCTGTCAGGAGGCAAGATTTCCGACTGACAGAATACCATTTTATATGTTCCGATCATTTTGAAGAAAGTTGTTTCCTTGCAAATTATGTAAATCGCAGAAAGCTGAAAGATGATGCTGTTCCATCCATCTTTCGTTTTCCAAACCATGTACAGCAGAAGGTCAGTTTTTATTTGTGAACCATATTTTATTTTAATTACAAAAGTTTTAAAGACGTTGAGTTGCAAGCAACACTAAATTTGAGTTAGCAGGCTTTTTATCGTTATAAAATGCAACTGAATGTGTGTAATTGTAATCTGATTTCACAACTTCTCTCGATGGAAGTTTTATTTTTTCATGCATTTTCTGGTACAAATGGAATTTAAACACAATAAGGAAAACACAATTTAGGCACAGAATCATCAATTCACTGTCTGAGAAATCTGTAAAATAGTTGGATACAATATGATCCATAGCCTACTAAGTGTAACAGTGTGCTTCAAAGTAAATATATTACCAAATACCTTATCTTCATAAGCTATTTGGTAATAACTTTAAACTATCTGTAGTATAGTTCTGAACAAAAAAGTAAGTGTGTGTGTGTGTGTGTGTGTTTTGAAATGTGCGTTTTTTCTGTAAATACTCAGCATATAGTTTAAGTTACAATAATATGTGTAGTATAACCCTTATACTGTGCTTATCATGATCTTTATTGTGTTTAAATCATGAAACAAGCAACTAACTAATTATCATAAGACTGTTTTGTTCTTCACTCTCCTATTTTAGTAATGTTGATAAATATTTCTGTTTTAGAGAAATACACCACGTACCTCAAAAACTTCTACTAAAGCAGCTAGTTCCACTGCCACAGCTGAACAAGAAGTGGAAGCAGAACCCACAACAAGTACTTGTAGTGTTAACAACGATCACATTTATTCGCTGCAAAAAAGTCCAAGGACATACAAAAGACAGTGTAGTGAAATAATAGAAAAGAAGGATTGTGTGATTAGAAGCATACGAAAACAATTGTATGCAAAGAAAGTGAAGTGTGAAAGACAAGAAGAGAAAATAAAGTGTCTAAAGGAGCTTGTGACTGATTTGCAAGCCAAAAACTTAATCAGTGAGAGAACTGCTGGCCTAATTGAGGAGACTTTTTCCGATGTCTCTGTAGAATTATTTAGGAGAATGTTTTCTAGCAAGAACACTGAACACTCTGAAAAACTGAAATCATTTTCATTAACTTTGTATTTTTATTCTCCATGTGCATATGAATACGTGCATAAATCATTAGACTTAGCTTTGCCACATCCAAATACACTAAGATGTTGGTACAACTCTGTAGATGGAAAGCCAGGGTTTACTGCTGAAGCATTTTCAGCAATTTCAGAAAGAGCAAAGCAGGTAAATGGTGATGTTTACGTTTGTTTAACATTTGATGAAATGTCGATTAAAAAAAGACTAGACTGGGATGGGAATCAGTTCATTGGTTATGTTGACAGAGGTTTTGGGGTTCAGAATGAAGAGTTAGTGGAAGCCAAAGAAGCATTAGTGCTTCTTGTTGTGGGTGTAAACACTAATTGGAAAATCCCAATTGCATATTTTTTAGTGAATAGCATGTCCTCTGAAGAAAAGTTTGGTGTGGTGCAGAATGCACTCAGACTCTTGCACGAAGTTAATGTGAAGTGTGTGGGCCTCACATTTGATGGTCTAAACACTAACTTGACACTTGCCTCAAAACTAGGAGCAATTATAAATGTTAACCATTTACAGCCTTACTTTTTGCATCCCAGTACTGCTGAAAAAGTATTTATATTGCTTGATGCCTGTCATATGTTAAAATTAGTAAGAAATTTATTTTCAGATATGAAAGTGATGATAGATGTGCATGGAAATGTCGTCAAGTGGGAACACATAGTTGCATTAGAAAAATTACAGTGTCAGGAGGGCCTAGTTTTGGGTAACAGATTGAAAAGAAATCATGTTACATTTCAGAGACAAAAGATGAAAGTAAAATTAGCTGTACAAGTGCTTAGTTCCTCAGTTTGTACAAGCCTAAGGTACTTAAGTGAAGACCTACAACTTGATACCTTTGAAGATGCTAAAGGTACAGCAGATTTTTGTGAAATGTTTGATAGGCTGCCCGCATCTCGTGGTCGTGCGGTAGCGTTCTCGCTTCCCACGCCCGGGTTCCCGGGTTCGATTCCCGGCGGGGTCAGGGATTTTCTCTGCCTCGTGATGGCTGGGTGTTGTGTGCTGTCCTTAGGTTAGTTAGGTTTAAGTAGTTCTAAGTTCTAGGGGACTGATGACCATAGATGTTAAGTCCCATAGTGCTCAGAGCCATTTTTTTTATAGGCTATTTGACATTTGCAATTGCAAAAGTCCATTAGCAGTTGGTTACAAATCTGCTTTACGGGTCTCAAACAAACCCATCTGGGAGCCTTTTCTATCAAAGGCAGAATCTTATTTATTGGGTTTGAAAGATATTACTGGAAAAGAGATCTATAAGACACAGCGTAAAACGCCAATAATAGGATTCTTATGCATCATTCACAGTATTAGGGGGCTGTTTGTTGATCTTGTTGAGACTGATTACCTCAAATATTTGTTAATGTATAAATTCAGCCAAGATCATATAGAGATGTTTTTCTGCATGATACGAGGTAGGTTTGGTTGGAATAATAATCCTTCTGCTTTGCAGTTCCGTTCTGCTTACAGGCAACTATTAGTGAGGAATGAGATAAAATGTAAAAGCACTGGGAACTGTTCATCAGAATCTGTAACTCCATTATTGTCTTGGAAAAAGTATATGTTTCAAGAAATATGGTTTGATCCCGTTATATTTTCAAAAAGTCGAGTGAATGATATTGATATAGGCCTTGTATCTGACTTGAATGAAAATTGGTCTCACATACCAGACCATGACTATATTCAGTCACCCTCCATCCTGACAGAATATTCAGAAAATATTGTAGTGTACATAGCTGGCTATGTTGTGCAGCATTTGAAAAATGTTGTAATGTGTTCAACATATGTTTCTTCCCTTTTTGGAACTTACGATGATTTAATGTATAACAAGTTTTTAAGAAGGAAAAATAATGGAGGTTTGACAATACCTTCACATAGTGTTGTAATAGTATGTTCTCAGTGCGAAATTATTTTAAGAGAAATACAAGCTGTAAATGGAGGAAAGCCACCTAGAGGCAATGTTAAACTTGTAGTGGAAATTTAAAGTACTGGAGAAACTACAGCACTTCAGTGTATTTGAAGAATTAAATGTCCATGCCAGAGACAATTTACTGCCAGAAAATCATATTGTACTACTATTAAGGGCCATAATTTCATGTTATATGAAAATCAGATTGCATCATGTAGCAGGTAGTTACAATTTTACTCTTCACAAAGAAATGCTAAGGCAACACTTAAATAAATCTGTTTTGTTCCTTAATCAATAATAAAGTGGTTTAAAATTAGAATGCTTTTCATTTGTAAACTTTGAATAAAAAATCTTGAAGTTTCATAAGACAGCTTGCTGCATTTGTTTGGAATATAATACAAACTTTTGAATGAAAACTACAATAAAACTTTGCTGGTTATAACTTAGTAGCAATAACAGCAGGGTTAATTTTTTGCTGGTTGAACTTTGATTCATTATTCAGAGCAGTCACTTTTTCTGTAGAACTGTCAACTACTATTTGATAACCACTGCGGGTGACCTTTCTTTTACCTAGGTAAGTGTGATGTTATCATGCAGTTAAGAAATGAAAATTTTTCGTAAGCTAAAATTGGATAGCCTTCATAGGGAGGAGGGTAGTACTATTCTTCAGGGACAGTAAAAAGTAAATATTGCTTGTGTGCTGTAAGTCTAACCTTCATAGAGGGGAAAATATGTTCATGTATAACAGAAAGAGTAAATTACTCAACATGCTGTAACTCTAGATTAGATCAGGGACTTACATTTTCAGAAGTGATACGTTACTGCCTTTACATTTTTGAACAGTACCTGTTATTTTTGACAGTACTTGTGCAAATGTTTGTTTATTTTACGTGTTTCATTCAGTGGGGCTGTGAAGTTGCTCAGAAACTGATGAAAAAACCACACATACAAACTGAAGTGTACATCTTCAAAGGTAAATGTTGTGACTAGTGCGATACTGGATGCCTGCCTGAAGTCTTGTTTGTTGTAGCTGGCTGATCGGTAGTGTTTTCATGGTCTATGTTAGGTTGAAACTTGATAATTTGGTCGTGAGTTGACAAAGCACAATGGCATATATAACGCACTTCTCGTCATAAAATGTAAAGCAAGGTAGAGTCAGAAAATATCTATTAACATAGTGGGCAAATCTTCGAGTATTTTGATGCATTTTGCGTACATCTATCGTGAATGAACTACGAAAAATGCTACGGGGCCAGTACATAACTTTTAGCTACGGCAAATTCCATGTAGTACGTAAGATAAATTCATAAACAGTGACTAGTTGCTGTTTGTCCATAAATTAAAAAGTATATTGTCGTAACGTATTTAAATGAGGCATTATGTTTGTAACCTAACTCGAGGGAAGGCATTTTATAACCAAAAGCGATGTATAAACATTCGAACTCCGCGCGTCAGTTTACCACTCTAATGGCCGCCGCCCAGCTATTCAATTTGTCCGCTCTTCACAGTCGACCACTCGTGCGGTTGTGGGAGCCTGTTGCGGGCCGAGCCGTGCGGAGGCCGGTTGCTGTGATACAAGGCTTACCGACAAAGGGAGTGGCCATCGCCGCGGTTTAACCCCTTTGTGTTAGAATGATACGGGAAAGTGAAGAAGTTTAATTACGAGAGTGCTCAGTGATATTTTTGCGACGATATTTATTTGGTTTCGCGTCTACCGCGCCGGCATCATTTGGATTGCAGTGTTGGATTGCAGTGTTGGATTACAGTGATTGAATTTGCGTGTGACGATTATGAATAACGAAGAAGCCTGTGCTGAGATTAGCCGCAATTAAATATGTATGACGAAGGCAGTGGCTGTCTCCTTTCTCTTGTGTTTTTGAGACGAATATAGGTCTTGATTAGTGAAGCTGTGTTGGTGTTCTTCTTGTCACCAGACATTTCATTATTACAGCATTGAAAAGGACAAAATGGAATGTAACGACTCCGTAGCAGTCAAATCCGATTGCCAGCCCCATTAGGTACACGGTCACATCAATTAATTGTTATTTGGGCTGCTATCTGATCCCGATCGAGCGGGATACATAAAATCGGAGTGTTACAAGCTATAGGAACCTAGAGGGAATAATTAAAGTGGACGACCAAGAACGAAGTGTTCGGTTTAAAAAGGGTGTAAGACAGGCAAGTAGCCGTTCGCCCCCACTGCTCAACTTATACATCGAAGAAACAATTATGGAAATAAAAGAAAGGTTCAAGAGTGAAATTAAAATGCAAGGTGAAAAGATATCAATGATACTATTTGCTGATGACATTGCTATCCTCAGTGGAAATGAAGGAGAATTACATGATCTGCTGAACGGAATACACAGTCTAATGAGTACAGTGTACGGGTTGAGAGTAAATCGAAGAGAGGGGTAAGTAATGACAAGTAGCAGAAATGAGAACAGCAAGAAACGTAACACCATGATTACTGGTCACGAAGTAGTTGAAGTTAAGGAATTCTACTACCTAGGCAGTAAAATAACCAATGACGGACGGAGCAATGAGGACATAAAAAGCAGACTAGCTATGGCCAAAAAGGCATTCCTGGCCAGGAGAAGTCTACTAATATCAAACATCGGCCTTAATTTGAGGAAGAAATTTCTGAGAATGTACGCCTGGAGTCCAGCATTGTATGGTAGTGGAGCATGGACTGTGGAAAACCGAAACAGAAGAGAATCGAAGCATTTGAGATGTGGTGCTACGGACGAATGTTGAAAATTAGGTGGACTGATAAGGTAAGGAATGAGGAGGTTCTTCGCAGAATCGGAGAGGAAAGGAATATGTGGAAAACACTGATAAGCAGAAGGGACAAGGATGATAGGACATCTGTTAAGACATGATGGAATGACTTCCATGGTACTAGAGGGAGCTGTAAAGTGCAAAAACTGTAGAGGAAGACAGAGATTCGAATTCATACAGCAAATAATTGAGGACTTTAGTGGCAACTGCTTCTCTGAGATGAAGAGATTGGCACAGGAGAGGAATTCGTGGTGGGCCGCTTCAAACCAGTCAGAAGACTGATGACTCAAATAAAGGAAGCCACTGATTGCGCCCGACAGCCGCCGGCAAAGCCTCCTCCACATCACAGACGGGACATGCCCAGTGGCATTCTTTCCCGTCCTGCACTCTATTTCCCTGAGGGTTTGCATTACCCACATAACTTTGGAGCTCGTAATGACTGGCATACCCAACCTTCGCATCTATTCAGATTGTGAAGAAAAGACCATTTTGATATTCAAGTGGTGACTGACACAGGTGTGTTATGGTTATTGCGTACACAATTTTTTCCGGTACTTTTGAGAAGGCAGGTAACGAGTGAGACTGGTCACCAGTAATATCTGTCTTACTGCCTTTCTTGTAAAGCGATATGATAACAGTATATTTGATTTTGGCAACCGTCCCAGTGACAATAATTCATTGCGTGTGTGACTGAATTCATTACATATATGTAAAGAACAGGTGATTATTAATTTCTTGAGATGTTAGCAACTGCGTGAACGTTTTTTCTTCTGAAGGAGTTAATTATATTCTTAACTTTTTTTTTCAGAGCATGGAGTGATTGTGACTTAGTCGCTAAGTCAGCTGGGAAGGACATCCCAATGTCGGAACCATCTACACAAACCCGAGTTAGGCAACCTTTAATAAATTTCAATTTAATGTACGTAGTGTGAACAGTCTGTAAGCGTACAAAATTCTTTTGTAAATCAGCAGTTACGAATAATAAAATTAGAAAAAAGTTTGACCGAACTTCAAAATTAGTGTTTTACTTCTCTTGTCGCGCAAATAAAGCGATATTTATTATTCTAAAAGAATAGGTCTATGTTTCATTAAATGGAGAATTGCGTCTCGTCGCTCATTGTAATATAACGCGAATACGCCCTGCTGCAGCGATCATTGTTTTCGGTAGTTCATCATTATCAGAAGTAAAATTGTCAGTTGTTTCACAGTGAATTTAAATACCATTCTGATGTACCTTTGGTATCGAAGTGTTTCATTATCCCAGGAAATACGATAGTACATACCTGCAACTACTGAAGCTTTCGTGTTTCACCTTAAAGTTGGCAATCTGCCAAAGACCCCTTCGATTATTAAATGACTCGTTAGCAACCACGATTCTCTACGATCTCATTTAGCTGTTATATCACCAGGGAGTAAGCAGAGCTCGCTTATAGATAAAATGTGCCCTTTAATCTTTGCAGAAGATGGCCAGTTGTTTGTTTGATTGTAATGATGGTAAGGAGGAGAAAATTTGTAATTAAATCATCTTTGTGATTTTCTACGCAGAACACTGATAAAACGAACATAATTATTATCGTCAACGTTGGTTCATAAATGCTGACATTTGGGCTATCTGGCAATTATCCACTTGGCTCCCGAAAGTGAGCGATAAGCTAGCCGCTTAATAATCCACTCCTGGCACACTGGCTTGACTGGAAAATTTGCACACACGAAACTAAATGATTACGGCATATTATGTCTGCCAGAGAGACCATACAGAAGACAATCAGCACTGCATACACTTGCTTTCTACGCAAAACGGCAGCAAGTATGATTACAAATTCTAATTGTCAGGTGAACAGTCCTGCAGGCTTGAAAAGATGAAATTATGCAGTAAGAGGGGAAACGTACCTTCCAAAAATATCATCGATATAAGTTTTACTTGTGTTAGTATGGCGAAACTGCAAACAGCTGTGCAGGTATAATATGTGTTTTCGGTTATCCTTCCGTTGTACTATCAAAGAGACCCAGGCACTTGTCGAATATCACAGACGCAGTGTGCATTAGCATAGCCCCCCTTTGCTCAATGAATGCTACTACACATATGACCAGTTGAATTATGGACGTCTATTGATTACCGCGTGGACCAATTATCGCTCTGATGAGGGCGCCGACACGTCGTGGTGTACTCTCCAACACACATGCGAAAATGTTGGGAAGTTATCTGCATGGTAGTAAATTTAGTAGCCACCCACCATTTACACAGAAAATAGAGTAGTATACTCCTATAGATTTCCGCCTTCAGTCTCTATTGACAACGAAAGGGAAACGTTTTCATCGTTATGTGTGAAGAAAAACAGTAAATGCCACAAATGAAACTGTTTTTTTACTGTACAGCAATCGAAGTGTCGAAAAGGATTACGTATTCAAACTATTCTCAGAATGGTACGGATGTTTTTTCAAACAAGCGAAACAAGTTTGCTTGGAAGTTTTCGTAATTTGTAATAAACCTGGAACTGGAAAAGCACAAATATACTTGTTACAACAGCTAATAAAACTGGGTAGCTCCAACATTATAATTCGGGTGCGATGGGAGGTGCAATGCTCTGCTGAAGACATAGGTCATCTTTGGAGATGCTGTTGGGTAATGAAGAGCTACGATTGTTCAGCCAGTTGGTACCTGCAACATATCGGAGGGTCGTTGCCGAGAAACAGTCCTCTGACGAATTTTGCCGGTTGCGTACTCACTACTTTGGACAACAAACCACTGTTGTGGGGACACGTTTGCTGTTAAACCAGTAACATAAGTGCCTCGAGCAGTCGACGATTTGTCCGCCTCTCACGCAAGTGTCGTTATGAGTGTCCCAAAAGAAGAGGAAGTAAATATTCCATAATTCGAATTGAGAACAGCTCCCAACATGAGTAACGTAGAAGTAAATATCCTCGAAGTAGTGAAGCAACTTAAAATCACTTAATAAAAGCAAGTCTTCTGGTCCAGAATGTATACCAATTAGGTTCCTTTCGGAGTACGCTCATGCATTAGCTCCATACTTAACAATCATATACAACCGTTCGCTCGACGAAAGAACCGTAGCCGGCCGCGGTGGCCGTGCGGTTCTAGGCGCTCCAGTCCGGAGCCGCGCTGCTGCTACGGTCGCAGGTTCGAATCCTGCCTCGGGCATGGGTGTGTGTGATGTCCTTAGGTTAGTTAGGTTTAAGTAGTTCTAAGTTCTAGGGGACTAATGACCACAGCAGTTGAGTCCCATAGTGCTCAGAGCCATTTTTTTGAAAGAACCGTACCGCAAGATTGGAAAGTTGCACAAGTCACACCAATATTCAAGAAAGGTAGTAGGAGTAATCCACTAAATTACAGGCCCACTTTGTTAACGTCGATATGCAGCAGAATTTTGGCACATGTATTGTGTTCAAACATTGTGAACTACCTCGAAGAAAACTGTCTATTGACACACAGTCAACATGGGTTTAGCAAACATTGTTCCTGTGAAACACAATTAGCTATTTATTCACATGAAGTGTTAAGTGCTATTGACAAGGGATTTCAGATCGATTCCTTATTTTTGGATTTCCGGAAGGCTTTTGACACTGTACTACACAAGTGGCTTGTAGTGAAAATGCGTGCTTATGGAATATCGTCTCAGTTATGTGGCTGGATTTGTGATTTCCTGTCAGAGAGGTCACAGTTCGCAGTAATTGACGGAAAGTCATCGAGTATAACAGAAGTGATTTCTGGCGTTCCCCAAGGTTGTGTTATCGGCCCTTTGCTGTTCCTTATCTATAGAAACGATTTGGGAGACAATCTGAGCAGCCGTCTTCGGTTGTTTACAGATGACGCTGTCGTTTATCGACTAATAAAGATATCAGAAGATCAAAACAAATTGCAAAATGATTTAGAAAAGATATCTGAATGGTGCGAAAATTGGCAGTTGACCCTAAATAACGAAAAGTGTGAGGTCATCCACATGAGCGCTAAAAGGAATTCGTTAAACTTGGGTTACACGATAAATCAGTCTAATCTAAAAGCCGTAAATTCAACTAAAGACCTAGATTTACAATTACGAACAATTTAAATTGGAAGGAAGGCATAGAAAACGTTATGGGGAAGGCGTTTTATTGGCAGGACACTTAGAAAATGTAATAGATCTACTAAGGAGACTGCCTACACTACGATTGTCCGTTCCCTTTTGGAATACTGCTGCGCGGTGTGGGATCCTTACCAGATAGGACTGACGGAGTACATCGAAAAAGTTCAAAGAAGGGCAGCATGTTTTGTATTATCGGGAAATATGGGAGAGAGTATCACAGAAATGATACAGGATTTTGTCTGGACATCATTAAAAGAAAGGCGTGTTTCGTTGCGACAGAATCTTCTCACGAAATTCCAATCACCAGCTTTCTTCTCCGAATGCGAAAATATTTTGTTGACACCGATTTGTACAGGGAGAAACGATCACCACGATAAAATAATGGAAATCAGAGCTCGTACGGAAAGATATAGGTGTTCGTTCTTTCCGCGCGTTATACGAGATTGGAATAACAGAGAATTTTGAAGGTAGTCCGATGAACCATCTGCCAGGCACTTAAATATGGTTTGCAGAGTATCCATGTAGATGTAGATGTAGAAACGTCCTACCTCGCTATTTCGGGACGTGATTGTTCGTTTAGTACCCTGAGGTCCAAACTAGGGCGTTGACCTTGTCCGACCCTTCTTTAGCTGACGTCACTCAGATTCTGGAATCCCATAAGCCGACGGTGGTGTCAGGTGGTGTCCTTTCCGACAACTGGGAGATTGCGCGATGATAAAGGGCCCCCGGTGCCGTACGTCGCCCGCGTCGAGCTCGGCGGATTAGCGTCAATAGCGGCGTCGTAATTCCCACCCGCGGCGTTTTTCGGGTCCCCGGCGAGATCTCTTTCCGCTAATCGTGTGAAGCAGCGGTCCTGTCTTTCGGTACACATTCGACGCGAATGCCCGCAGTTAGAGGCCGTGGGGTTGGCAGGTGGACGCCTAGCGGAGAGGACCTCGCAGCGCAGCCGTCGACCGCCAGCAGCCGTAGCTCGCCCGCTACCCCATCCAACCGGCCGCGCGCCAGCTGGCCGCTACCAGCGCTCCTCAGCCAGTCCCCCGGCAGCGCCCGGGGAGTGCGCATCAGTTGGTCCTAGCGCAGCCGCCCAGCGGCAACCGGCCGAGTGCCGAAGGGTTGAGCTCGCTCCCCTTCGACACAAAGCCGCGCAACCAGTCGCGGACTGCCGGGAAAGAGCTTCGGCTCGCAGCTCCCGGTAGCCTCCGGTTACCCAACGCCCCCCAACGTGATTCTCACGTTCTTTTAGGGACTCTGAGGCAGTACCAGGGCTCCTTCACGGGACCAAGCCCGCGTGCTGCAGGCCATTCTTCTTCCGCACCTCCTTTAGGTGCCGCGCTTGCACTAACAGCGCATGTTAGCGTAAAGTAGGGACCACCCACTTCAATAGGGAACAAGAGACACTTCTCTCGCCTACCGAGAAAAGCAAAATTGTCGTTTCCCCCTTCCCACCCAATAAATAATCCTAAGTGTGAGATGGCGGACGCTGCTAGCACTTCCCCTGCTGTCACCCGCAGCAAGACTGCAACACACGAGGCGCGAGGATCGACTGCACCCGCCGAAACTCGCGCCCCGCCCGCTACCGAAGGCAAGGGAGCGGCTGGCGACGCTCAACAGCTTGGCGCGAAAGCGCAAAAGCAGCTCGAGTTGCGCCGGTTAATCACCGAACTTTTCGGGGCGGACGTCTCTCCTACCAAAACAACTACACTCAACATCACTTTACACTCACCTGTCACTGGACAGTCATGTACCATTCTCCCACCGACGCCGCAGCCTCAAGAAATCGAGGCAGCGGCGGCGGATGTGGACACAGAAAACCACTACACAGAGCCCTGGCAGGTGGAGGGCCCAAAACGTAGACCCAGAAAAACACCAGCACAAACAAGCGAGCAACCAAACTCGATAGGCAACCGAAAGGCGCTGTTGCCTACACCCACTAGCTCATCTCAGGCTAGCAACATTAACACAAAACAAAACGCAAACACAGTTGTGGCGAACAACAACAAAGCACACAAAGCCACAGCGGTGCCCACACAACACAAGACTGGTTTCCCCCCAGTCGTTATACAAAACTATGGGAACCTTAGTGCCCTTAACACTGCATTCGCGGAAAGGCACATAAACAGCGCATTACATGCAAAGCACTCGGGGGATAGGGCCTCACTGTACGTTGCCACAGACAACGAATATAAAGATCTTATGACCTTCCTCAAAGATCGGAAGATCGAACATTACACGTACAGAACGCTGGACGAGAGAACCCAGCAGTACATGATCAAGGGAGTGGATCCCAGCACCCCCAACGAGACAGTACATGCGGCCCTTTGTTATCTGGGATTCGACTGTAAAAGTGCCTCCCGGATGACAGGGTTCCGTACACACGCACCGTTACCACACTACATGGTTGAGTTAGCCGACACGGCTGATTCCCGCGCCATCCTGCAGATAAAGAGCTTTCTGCGGATGGACGTACGTGTAGAACTTTACGAACCACCCAACGTCCCCCAACAATGCAACAACTGCCAGCGGTTCGGCCACTCGGCCCTCCGCTGCGGCCTGGCAACTCGCTGCCGCGGATGCGCTGGCAATGACAGATCCAACACTTGCACACAAACACAGCCAAACCAGCGACGCTGTGCCAACTGCGGTGGGCCCCATGCGGCAAACTTCAGACAGTGCAGCTCATACAAACAGGGAAGCGTAAACAAGACAAGAGCACGGTACTGTACGACATACCACGCCCAAGGCCAGCGCCGAACCCAGTAAGGAACGGCGTAACGTTTGCCACGGTTGCACGCCCTGGCGGAACGGCACAGGCTGCGGAACCTCAGCGCCCTACACACACACGTGAAACAACCGCTGCAACAGCCACACAACAGCCACAGACGACACCTGAAACCCAACAAGCATCGGTACCAACACCTATGCCCCCAAACAACACGACCCCACTCCCGGAAATCACGTGCTGCGAAGAAACGCACCATATACAGGAAAACACATCCACATAAGAACCCCCGAACACCAAGCCCAGAGGAGGAATAGACGTACACGCAAACACAGGGCGGGGAACACGAAATCACCACAACAGGCCACGCAGCAACAACAGAACAGCAACACACAGGAAAACAGTCAACAAGACACCGAGACTGTAACTCACACTACCATCCCCCTCACCACAGAAGTAACACAGGCGCCACAACCTCTGTAACAAAACACAAATGCCGCTCCTAACAACACACCAATACCCGCACAAGCGGCCGCTAACTCCACAAGAGCACCTCAGGCTGCCACACCCAACACCAACACACCACCTGGGGGAATACTGGAAACACTATTCCCCCGACACACGACCGTTCAAATCCTTACCAAGGTGCTGACGGCCGTCACTACACTCATCAACCCAGCTCATGAGCGCCGAACCCGGGCAATACTGGGCTGTCATACACACTGCCATCACAACACTCTTTCACACTCTTACATGAATAATATGCCACACCCGACCCATAACGCAGACCCGCACACACTATCACAGATCCTGTTCTGGAATGCAGACTCGATCCACAACAAAAGGGCAGAATTTGCCGCGTTCATGGAGCGCAAGGGAATCCTTGTCGCGCTATTGAGCGAGACTAAACTTAAACCGCACAAACCAACTTTCCTGGATACTGTGTCTATAGTACCGACCGACCGGGCGACGCCGTGGCAGGTGGAACTGCAATCGTCATACACAAAGACATTGAGCACACAAACATAGAGCTCCCTGAACTGGAAAAATTCGAGGCTACGGCCGTCAGAGTCAAGTTCAACGGAGCCTACACCACACTGATATCGGTATACAACAGCCCTGTAGGCATTTCAACACGCGATATCAGCACATTACTCAACATTTCACCGCGAGTAATAGTCGCTGGAGATCTGAACGCAAAACACCCAGAATGGAATTCACGCATACGAAATCCCAACGGCAAAAAACTGTACGAACATTCACTAGGCAGAAACTACAGTATAATAGCGCCGACTGAACCGACGCACATTCCCTGTCAGAGGGGACACAGGCCAGACGTGATAGACATGGCCCTCATCAAGGGCATTACAGCGACACTCAACGTTGCCGTTGAAAACGATCTGCCCTCAAACCACCAACCTGTAATATTATACATTGAGGAAACACTGCAGCACATGGAACAACGCAAGATGTTGGACTACGGGCGTGCGAATTGGACATTGTTCAAGCAAACGCTCGATAGCCACATCCCACCTATACACGAAATTAATGAAACAGCACAAATTGACGAGGCAGTAGAAACCCTCACTAACGCCGTCCAGGACGCAATGGCAGGCACCATACCTGATCGCACCTCACAACAACGCAGAGCGGCCCTGCCCCAGGAAATCCTGGGCCTAATCTCAATGAGGAATCGCCTCAAGAGACAATGGCAGCGCACCAGGCGTCCGTACTTCAAACGGCACATTAACAGACTACAGGGCATCATACATGATAAAATACACTCCTGGAAATGGAAAAAAGAACACATTGACACCGGTGTGTCAGACCCACCATACTTGCTCCTGACACTGCGAGAGGGCTGTACAAGCTATGATCACACGCACGACACAGCGGACACACCAGGAACCGCGGTGTTGGCCGTCGAATGGCGCTAGCTGCGCAGCATTTATGCACCGCCGCCGTCAGTGTCAGCCAGTTTGCCGTGGCATACGGAGCTCCATCGCAGACTTTAACACTGGTAGCATGCCGCGACAGCGTGGACGTGAACCGTATGTGCAGTTGACGGACTTTGAGCGAGGGCGTATAGTGGGCATGCGGGAGGCCGGGTGGACGTACCGCCGAATTGCTCATCACGTGGGGCGGGAGGTCTCCACAGTACATCGATGTTGTCGCCAGTGGTCGGCGGAAGGTGCACGTGCCCGTCGACCTGGGACCGGACCGCAGCGACGCACGGATGCACGCCAAGACCGTAGAATCCTACGCAGTGCCGTAGGGGACCGCCCCGCCACTTCCCAGCAAATTAGGGACACTGTTGCTCCTGGGGTATCGGCGAGGACCATTCGCAACCGTCTCCATGAAGCTGGGCTACGGTCCCGCACACCGTTAGGCCGTCTTCCGCTCACGCCCAAACATCGTGCAGCCCGCCTCCAGTGGTGTCGCGAGAGGCGTGAATGGAGGGACGAATGGAGACGTGTCGTCTTCAGCGATGAGAGTCGCTTCTGCCTTGGTGCCAATGATGGTCGTATGCGTGTTTGGCGCCGTGCAGGTGAGCGCCACAATCAGGACTGCATACGACCGAGGCACACAGGGCCAACACCCGGCATCATGGTGTGGGGAGCGATCTCCTGCACTGGCCGTACACCACTAGTGATCGTCGAGGGGACACTGAATAGTGCACGGTACATCCAAACCGTCATCGAACCCATCGTTCTACCATTCCTAGACCGGCAAGGGAACTTGCTGTTCCAACAGGACAATGCACGTCCGCATGTATCCTGTGCCACCCAACGTGCTCTAGAAGGTGTAAGTCAACTACCCTGGCCAGCAAGATCTCCGGATCTGTCCCCCATTGAGCATGTTTGGGACTGGATGAAGCGTCGTCTCACGCGGTCTGCACGTCCAGCACGAACGCTGGTCCAACTGAGGCGCCAGGTGGAAATGGCATGGCAAGCCGTTCCACAGGACTACATCCAGCATCTCTACGATCGTCTCCACGGGAGAATAGCAGCCTGCATTGCTGCGAAAGGTGGATATACACTGTACAAGTGCCGACATTGTGCATGCTCTGTTGCCTGTGTCTATGTGCCTGTGGTTCTGTCAGTGTGATCATGTGATGTATCTGACCCCAGGAATGTGCCAATAAAGTTTCCCCTTCCTGGGACAATGAATTCACGGTGTTCTTATTTCAATTTCCAGGAGTGTACAAACACATAGAACACAACAGTGGAACCAAAAACTCGAAGGGCTGGACACCGCACGACCTGGCGTGTGGCAACTAGCCCGACACTTCACTAGGGAGAAAATATACACCCCAACGCTTCAAGGGCCTGACGGACCTGCATACTCAGCGGAAGAGAAAGCAGAACTAATGGCCCGCACACTCGCAGCGTCATTCACACCGAACCTGGTACCATCAGATCCAGTGTTCACACTTGCTACTGACCAAGAGGTTACACGCATTCTAGCCCAACCATCGCGCGACGACATTCGACGTGCTAGCACAGCCGAAGTCTCCTGGGCTATAATGCATTCCGCTGCTAGGAAAGCACCTGGTCATGATGGCATTCAAAACCGTGTCCTCCAGGAGTTCACGGATAAAGCAACTGAGTACCTAACACACATAACGAATGTCATACTAAAACACCAACACTTCCCCGCCTTTTGGAAGACGGCCAAGGTCCTGATGTTCAGGAAGCCGGGGAAAGACCACAGCCTCCCACAAAATTACCGACCCATCAGCCTTCTGAGCTCGCTCAGTAAGATTGTTGAGAAGGTGATTCTCAAACGCATCACTAGGCACTGCATAACAAATGACATCCTGAGACCGGAGCAATTCGGCTTCAGGAATCACCACTCCACAACACAACAACTCCTACGGGTCGTTGAACATATAAAACATGGCTTCAACATAAACAAAGCTACAGGGGCAGTGTTCCTGGATATCGAAAAGGCTTTCGACCGTCTATGGCACAACGGCCTCATCCGCAAACTCAGCGACGCGGGATTCCCCGACGGGCTGCTGCGTCTGTTTCACTCATACCTCACAGACAGGAGTTTCAACACTGACGTGCAGGGAAAACAATCAACACGACACGGTATACACGCGGGAGTACCCCAGGGAACCATCCTAGGGCACCTACTGTTTAACCTCTACATAAACGATCTCCCAACCACACAGAACACAATGATGGCAATCTACGCGGATGACACAGCCATCCTTGCGCAAGATTGGAAGCCATCAAACATTACGTCACGCCTACAGACTGCACTCAGAGTGGCCGAGGCTTGGTTGGAGAAATGGCGTGTTAGAGTAAACGTCGACAAGTGCGAAGCCGTTCTGTTCACTAGAAGACCGAAGCAACTGAGCAAATACCGCTACTGCAGACCTATAACTCTATATGCACGCCCAATACGTTTCCGCGAGAAAGTCAAATACCTCGGTGTCTTGCTGGACCGGAAATTACTCTGGGGGGACCACATACAACACATGACCAACCGAGCTAGCGCGAGGTTCAAACAGCTCTATCCTATGCTCAACAGGCGTAGCACACTGAACAGAAGGGTGTCGAGGTCCATGTACACGACACTTATCCGGCCGCTGATGACGTACTCAGCTCCTGTCTGGGGATAAGCTACGCCTGCGCCGTCTGCAGCTCATACAAAACAAAGTACTCAAAATCATAAGCAATGCTCCACGATACACCGGGAATACCGACTTGAGACTCTCACGGAGGTAATCCACAAACTCACCACAAGACTATACAGAAACTCCAGACATTCGCAGAACCCATTTATTCTGAATCTGGGGAACTACGACCACAACCATAGATGGAAACACAAAAGACCAAAAGACATACTTGTAAGGACATAACATCTATGGCCAAGCATACGCAAACATAACGGCACAGGCGAGCCCCTGTTAATCAGACGCCACTACTGGATATCCAGCTGAAATACACTGCCGAATAACTGGCACCACACAGGAAAGCCGTACCGTACGACCGTACGCTGCATGCAAACAAGCTCCACACATCCCCCACACAGTGAGATGATCTATGGCCGATCTCCCACAACTGTATAACGATCTTGATTGTTCCAGGTATGTAGCAGCTGCAGCAACTGGGACACATCGCCATCGCTTGTCACGGTAATGGTGCATGATACCTATACTAACAAATCCAACCTTGCATGAGCTATCGCAGCTAGTAAGCCACTACTGCTCTTACTACCCATCCCACTGTCGCAGAGGTTTTTTTCCCACGGCACGAGCCATGGCACTTTTTTCCCTCTGCTCTTCAAATCGCTACCCTCACTCGTGTTTCGTCCACTATCTATCACCTGATGGACCGTGTTAATGCTTAGTCTTACCCAGACGCACGGACAACATCACAGCCCAGCATCCTGTGATCCACTTACTAGATAACTAACATGTTTACGGAGGTGACAGTAGAACTTTTGGTTTGGTCACCACGTTGGTGCGGGCGTGGAGGGGCCCCATCTCTAGTTGGAGACCGTATGTGGGGCTGGTCGTCAGGTGGGCCATTTAGCAACTATTTCTAACAGTCGGCGAGCCGCGAGTCGGTCATCGGACGCTCCTGTGTTTTCACTGGGCTCGGGGGTTGTCTCCGACGCCCCACACGGGTCGTCCCGGTGTATTTTGCCGACGTTGGTGGTGGATGGTCGGCAGGTTGAATTTTAGTTCGCAACGATATCTAGCATCTGACTACCACCCCGTTTCACCCGGCTTCTTACTCAGAGGTGCACCACTTCACTTGTGTGACAAAATGAAGAAATCCATGTCTGCCTGTTCTCGCGATGATGCGTTGTGGAGTTTTCTGGCCTACAAACCGGATGATGCTAGTCAGTGGGAGCAGTCCAGTAGATTATTTGCATGGATTTGTCGCATCCTGAGTCACATGTCCCGGACCACTAGGGTCAACGATGTTTCCTCCAGGACAGCCGTTTGGACCCACTCAGTTAGCCTGCAGCAGTATGGGTGTCAGGTATCACGGTGGGGCACAATGGTCACTAGTTGCTTGCGGTGGATGTCATGCACGTTGTTGGGACATTATATCCAGTCTTCCAGTCAGCCTAACGTAGCGTCGTGCACCACATCTAACTTATAATCAGGATTCAGCCCTGTTGTAATTATCATGTTCAAATGGCTCTGAGCACTATGGGACTTAACATCTGAGGACATCAGTCCCCTACAACTTAGAACTTCTAAAAACCTAACTAACCTAAAGACATCAAACACATCCATGTCCGAGGCAGGATTCGAACCTGCGGCCGTAGAGGTCTCGCGGTTCCAGACTGAAGCGCCTAGAACCGCTCGGCCACAGCGGATGGCAGTTAACATGTTGCAACTATGTACAGGAGACAGGGTTGGTTGTGACATTGTTCCAGGTGCAGGCTTCAGCTCGCAGCAGTGTGCTTCCCTGTCACCACCCTCTTCGCGCTTTGCACTGCTCTCCCTTCGCCTGTGGTTTCAGACTCGCCCCCATGCCTCCTGATGCTGACTCTGTGGACTCTAGTCCGCAATGCTCCTCCTCCTCCTCGACCGCCTCCTCTGCTCGCTTACTGCGCACATTTGTGCTCCACAGCGGAGCCACCCTAGGCCAGCCTTGTCGGCCAGCATTGTTGGCATTGGCTCCTTCGGTGGTCAGTCCACTGCCTCGGTCTCCGATGCTCTCTGCGTCTGCACTGGAGGTAGCAGCACGAGCCTGACAATTTTTGGCGTTTCCAAGGGGGAGGGATTTATTATCTCTCATCAGCGGATGTTGCAATCGAGGCACATGAGATGGCGCGGTTTTATCACAGTGAAATAGTGGGGAACAAGTGATATGAGGGGGGGGGGGGGAGGAGAGAGTGTACGTGACACATGGCATGGGTATACCGGCTATCTCAAGTGTTTACTTGCACGACAAAATAACATTTCTAATGTTGAGTTCAACACTGTGGACCCTGCCTTATGCCTCGAGCTGCGTGCCGTTTCTGTGCGCTAAGTCGAAAGCAGTTCGAGCCAGCCGTGCGTTATGTTATGCTCGCACATGTTTCGACGCCGTTTCGGACTCTGTTTCTCTGTAAAGTGCTTCGCACGGTTATTTTTCATTTCCTCTTGTGCGGATCTGTTCTTCTTGTCGAGGCGCCATCGGCAGGAACAGTATCTGGTGCCAACTTGGGTAATGCATTCGCCTTATCTGAACCCAACGGACGACTCTTTATCAGGCACCAGCTCTGCGCCCGCAAAGCACTTGCCGGTAGTTTGGGGAAACTGCGTGACCTGTGTATAGACTTTTGATTCAAGATACCCACGCAAACCTTCCAAGGACTTGAGGATCCCACACCACGCAGAATCACTGCTGTGTTGTGTTTTGCCATTAAATTGAATGCTTTGGGGTCTGAAGCGACAGGAGCGCGAATGTCTGATATGAATGTTGAGATATTATAACGCTACATGAGTACATAAAGTGACCTACAGCGTTTCATGAAATTGGTAGTCGCACAGATATTCACATAAATGCTAGTTATCACGATAGATGAGGCTTTATTGTCTTTCGGTCGTTTTGGAGGTATTACAGTGTTTTGAAACAGTTTGTAGAATATGTTCAAACGCGGATACGCGGAAGTAGACAGCTTACTTATGAAACAGTGACAATGAGGATGACGCTGATTCGTCTTTGGATGAGGTTACTGTGGTTCTTGCCGCTCCTGTCCTTTCAGAATTTCGGGGCCGAGAAAACTGTTCTTCACGTTTGCCGCACTCACCTTTCAGGTGTGAAACAAATGACGGTAACGAAGAAGAGGGTGATGATAGACAGAGGTGACCTCCGGTCTGTGGACAACCCGGGTGGTGGAGAAAGAACAGGAGTGGCCAACACTGCGCAGCCGGCAACGGCGTGAGTCATGCCACGCCGTGCAAAGTGAGCGCACTCTTAGCGCCAAATCAGCAACGAAAGGGTTGAGGAAGCATTCAGGGATTAGTCGTTAATAATTTAGGGAAAACCTTGAAGAATGCAAATTTTGACGCTAAGACGGTGAGTCGAGACAACCTGCATCCGAATACGAATCCTGTGCTTAACCACAGCCGTCCTTCACTCTGTATCTACGACGTATGTTGAATAAGTAACGCAACACATTTTTTTTCCAGCCAATTTCGGATGAAAAATGTGGAAATTGTTGTGGGACATCGTGGAATATTCCCACATTAACTACTATAGTTTCATTAATTCCCGATAGGTAGCGGAGCTATAAGCACCCTTCAAAATGGCGTTCGTACCGGAGCTGCGTTTCAAGAAAACAGATACCATTGAGTTTCTTTCGGAGGAAAACTAGAGTATCGCAGATATTCATAGATGCTTGCAAAATATCTACGGCGACCTGGCAGTGAACAAAAGCACGGTGAGTCGTTGGGCAAGGCATTTTTCATCATTGCAACAAGGTCGCGCAAAGCTGCCCGATCTCCCGCGTGCCGTGCAGCCACACACAGATATGACTCTCGCAATGTTGGGACGTGAGGACACTCTCATTTGAGGTGATCGACGGATCACAAACACCTCGACTCACAACTGGATGTCTCTCTTATTAGTGCTGACACACTCGTCCTCCAGTTGGGTTACTCAAGGTGTGTGCGCACTGGGTTCAAATGGCTCTGAGCACTATGGGACTTAACTTCTAAGGTCCTCAGTCCCCTAGAACTTAGAACTATTTAAACTAACCAAAGGACATCACACACATCCATGCCCGAGGCAGGATTCGAACCTGCGACCGTAGCGGTCGCGCGGTTCCAGACTGTAGCGCCTAGAACCGCACGGCCACACCGGCCGGCTGCCCACTGGGTCCCACGCCGTCTAACAGAAGACCATAAAGAGCAACGAAGGACATCTGTGCGAATTTGCATGCGCATCAAGAAGCTGATCGTAACAATTTTTTGTCGAAATTCGTCCCAGGCGATGAATCATGGCTTCATCACTTCTAACCGGAAAATAAACAGCAATCCATGGAGTGACGCCACACCTTCTCTGCTCCACAGAAATAGTTGAAGGCCGCACCCTCAGTTCCGCAGAAAAAGTTGAAAGCCGCAGCCTCAGCTCGTAAAGTCATTGCGACGGTCTTCTGGGAACCTGAAGGCGATGTACTGTCTTATGTCCTGCCCCATTGTGCAACGATCAACTCTGGAATTTATTGTGCTACCATCAGGAAATTGAAGAAAGGACTCAGCGTGTTTCTTCACGACAAAAATACAAAAGAACTTCCCCTTCTCCAAGACAACGCAGGGCCTCACTGAAGTTTTGCAGTGTCGGATGGTAGAAATCAGACCTAACATAGAAATTCAAAGTTCACGTGCACCTGCATCGACCAGACTCAGACGGATCGGCTATCACCGTTCAAAAATGGTTCAAATGGTTCTGAGCACTATGGGACTTAACATCTGTGGTCATCAGTCCCCTAGAACTTAGAACTACTTAAACCTAACTAATCTAAGGACATCACACACATCCATGCCCGAGGTAGGATTCGAACCTGCGACCGTAGCAGTCGCGCGGTTCCGGACTGCGCGCCTAGAATCGCTAGACCACCGCGGCCGGCGGCTATCACCGTTATCTTGTGAAGTACCGACATTCCAGTTCTATTAGGTTTCTTTATTTACGTCACAGAAGTAGCAATAAACATGTTATGCATCGTCTAGACGATAATATCCGTTCGGTGTGTGATAATTTAGCATGCCAATTTCGTGAAAATAGTGATTGCGAAATGCGTCTTTGTACTTTTTTAATTTCAACAATCAGAATGAAACTATGTTAATAATTGGCAACGAATGCTGTACATTCGCAATAAAGTCATGAGATGTTCAATTGACTCTTTTATTAGAACATGTTAAGCGTTTCGAGATTAATCCCGTAACTCGTAACATGTTCTAATAAAAAGAGTCAATTGGACATCTCATGAGTTTATTGCGATTGTACAGCATTGGATGCCAATTATTAACATAAATATGCCGGCCGCGGTGGCCGAACGGTTCTAGGCGCTTCAGTCCGGAGCCGCGCGACTGCTACGGTCGCAGGTTCGAATCCTGCCTCGGGCATGGATGAGTGTGATGTCTTTAGGTTAGTTAGGTTTAAGTAGTTCTAAGTTCTAGGGGACTAATGACCACAGATGTTAAGTCCCATAGTGCTCAGAGCCATTTGAACATAAATATGACCGCAGGCCTCAGACGGGATTTTATGTCCTGTATATCAGAATGAAACCAGTCGGTAGTTAACGCACAAATTAAAATAATAACATGACACAATAACTCTCTACCGATCTCCCGTAAATAGGTTTTGCAGACTGACTTTCTTTCTTTCATCTGAGTGTTCAAATTTAACAAAGACATTGAAATTGCTTCGATGACAAAATCTCGACTCTGAAAAAAATTTGTTACTTCTTAAAACATCACTGCGGAAAACTGAAAAGATTCTAATAGAAAATCTTAATTATCGTTTTTCTTATACAATATCCTTATCACACAATTATGATTTACCAAGAGCCGGCCGAAGTGGCCGTGCGGTTAAAGGCGCTGCAGTCTGGAACCGCAAGACCGCTACGGTCGCAGGTTCGAATCCTGCCTCGGGCATGGATATTTGTGATGTCCTTAGGTTAGTTAGGTTTAACTAGTTCTAAGTTCTAGGGGACTAATAACCTCAGCAGTTGAGTCCCATAGTGCTCAGAGCCATTTGAACCATTTTTTTTTTATTTACCAAGAAGAGCTTTTTTCAAAGTATATTACTCTACGTACACTAATACTCAAGACTACTGCCCGCTTCTATTAACCGCTGGCATTGCATTTCTATTCAAATAAACTATATATGAATACGCACTTGAACATCTACGACTGGGGTTTTCAATATAATGCCCACTGAAAAGATTTTAGCTAAACATATCTGTTTTCTTTTCAATAACACGCAAACTAATAAAAATGGCGGTTGCTGCGTTTAATAAGCAAACAGCCAAAGAATATTTCCTTAGCTTTTGACTTTTTCCTTGTAAACGGTGCTGTGACAAGAATGATTTTGCAATGCATTGCAACGTACAATTGCATAAACTGTTTATTTTCTGCAAAGGGTAGTTGAATCGCAAAGTGTTTAGACTGAATAAATGCTAAAATTTACTTTATGTGGCAATCATGTACAGTTAGAACAAAATACCCACAGAACTCTCTGCTTTCAGGCATCGTTACTAATACGAGGGCCTTCAAAAAAATATATTTTTGATCTCACAGTCACTACGAATCAAGACAAGAAGGACTTAATGATATTAGCAGCCAGTGGTCATTGATTTAAATCAATGGGAAAAGATGAAAATTTGTGCCAGATCGGGATTGCAACCCAACTCTTCTGTTTGCTAGACAGATGCGCTGATCACTGTGCCATCCGAACACAGTAGTCATGACAATTGCACAGACCGTAGAATGCGTAAGACCAAAATTCTCAGCTTATCCAGACGCTACTGATTGCCGTAATATTTCGACCGTGGTGTACAACCACACTGAGGTGATCACTGGCCATTCTCGCCTTAAATATATATGTGTTGTCTGTTCTTTGAGACGTATGCGGAGTTGGCAACTAATGTCATTAATTCCTTTGTGTCTTATTCATAATAGCCGCAGGAACAAAAGGCCAGATGAGAATGACCAGTGATCTCTTCGGTGCCAAACTCCGCGAGTAATGAGGATAATCGGCAGGAAGCACTACGTCAATAGCTTGTGGATAAGTTGAGAATTTTGGTCTGACGGGAATCGTGCTAGGGAAGTCCGTGCCGTTTTGGTGAGCTCTGTGTCGGGATGGCTCAGTGGGCAGTCTGCCTTCGGCAGTGGTGAGCCATGCACGCATTGTATTCGTGTCGCCTGTTGTGCTGCTTGTGAGCGAGCGCGCGTTTTTTTTTACTTCCGTGTAGCGGTTTGTCTCAGAGTCCGACTTAATAGACTATTATGGCGTTTTCTTACCACCAAGCCACAATTAAATTAACTTTTCCTTTGGATAACGAACGACCGAAGGCTTATGAAGTATAACGTTTCATACGGGATGAAATGTGTCTCCTGCCACACGATGTTCTCGGAATTCACTTTTAGATCCTCAATACTACTGTGTGCTTAAAGCTGGCGAACGACGAGCTAGGCGCCGGCGTTGTGCGGCGCCATTTTAACACCCTCAAGTTCAGAGACTCTGACGGATGTATAGGGACTGTTGTGGTTGATCACGCTGGTTTTGGACTCTGAACGTTGCGGGTTTTCGAGCTCCCGTTTGAGGTACCGTCGGACGTTATTCAAAAATGGTTCAAATGGCTCTGAGCACTATGGGACTTAACTTCTAAGGTCCTCAGTCCCCTAGAAGTTAGAACTACTTAAACCTAACAAACCTAAGGTCATCACACACATCCATGCCCGAGGCAGGATTCGAACCTTCGACCGTAGCGGTCGCGCGGTTCCAGACTGTAGCGCCTAGAACCGCTCGGCCACCACGGCCGGCGTCGGACGTTGTGATGACCGCCTTTAAACCTTACGGTAAAGTCGTCAATCACGTTGCTGAAACGTGGAAAACTTTCGAAACGTACCGTGTCCTCAATGGGGTCCGTCAGATAAAAATTGAACTACGGAAACAGGTGCCTTCCTACCTGGTTATTGTCGGCTGCAGAGCTGTCGTCATGCACGATGGCCAGCCATGCACCTGTTCAGGCTATGGCCGGGAAGGACATGTCTGTTATGAATGTCTCCGATGTAAACTGGTTGAGACGCCGATGGAATATGTCGCTCTTCCTGCGGCGCTCACTATGTTACCTCTGCCTTACGTGTCTGCAGCAGTGCTGCCTGCTATGCCCCCTCTGAATCAGTCGGGCCGATGCGATGGACCTTTTGTCTGTCGCTCTACACTCCTGTCGGAGGCAATACAAATTAACGATGACCGTCAACAGACACAAGCTGTCTGTCGCGACCCCACGGTTGTTGATCATGGAGCTGTACCGATCTCTGCTTTTCTGCCATCTGGCTACATGTGGCCCGCGATCCGACACGGAACAGCATGTTAGGATGCAACGGTCACCAAGGAAACACAAGAGACAACGCCGTGCCCCTTCTGATGACTGCAACCATCGGATGTGTGCACAGGATGACAACCCTGCTACTGAGGGTGCGCGGTCCTATGTCTCCCTGACGCTTGACGACGCGATGTCTTTCCCCACCTCCATCTCCATTCGGCGTCCTTCCCCCGCCTGCGTCTGATGGGGTTGCCTCCCTTCCTGTGTCTGACGCTACCTGTGGACGCACCTCTGATAATGTCCCACTAAACCCGCCCGGTGAGACGTCTGTCTCCTGCGCGGACGACGTCGGTGCTGAGGATGGACATTCCGGAGGTGTACAGAGCGATGGATCCACCCCCTTGGTGCGTCGGCTCACTCCCTGACACGGTGATGTGCCCTTCCACGTGTGTCTAACAGGGAGTTCCCTGTGCTTCCCTCGTGTTTGAACCGCGATGGCAGCTTTCCAGACTTATCGCAAAGCCACGGTCACTGTCAATACCATTCGCGTACGCCACAAACTGGATTTACTCCACGACGTGCTGTATGCTGCGGACGTCGACGTCGCTCTCCTTCAGGGTGTTCACGGAGCAACTTTCTGTGCTCCCCATGGTTTTATAGCACGTGTCTTTCATGCTACCTCTACTGGTAGTGGCGTGGCAATCCTCTTACGTGACAGTATCTTCGCTGATGCAGTTGCCTACCTCTCTGTGCTAGAGGTATCGCTCTCACGTTTAGTGGCGTCAGGATCGTCAATGCCTATGCGCCATACGGTTCAGGACGCGACAATGAACGTTCCAACTTCTTCTCAAAGTCATTTACGCCACTTTTCCTGGATCGACGAGGTGCGTTGATCCTGGAAGGCGATTTCAACTGGTCCCAGGCACCCCAAGAACAATTACCACGTCACTCTCCGTGCGCGGCGCTAGCGACAATCCCTGCAACACCTCAGCTTCGTGGATTCTTGGGAGTATGTTCATGGCGATCGTCCGGGGTTTACGCATTTCACTAGCCATTCTGCCAGCTGCCTCGTTCGCGTTTACATCTCCCGCGATGGGGTGCAGGCTGCTGAAGTCTGGCCCATTGTGTTCTGTGATAATGGGCATGTATCTGCGCCATCAATCTCTACCGCTAAAGGGTGGGGCGGCCGTGGGCCATGGAAACTAAACACGATCCCCCTTGCTTCACTCGACTGCCGGCAGCTCATCGAGACCATGTGGACAGTTAGTCGTCGACGCCGTGTTGGCTATCAGTCTGCCCTGTCTCGGTGCTCTGTGCAAAGCCTACCCTCTGCAAGGCCTTGGTTGGTTATGGAAGGGAGGTTGCCGCGTGCGGCGACGAACTCAGGAATTCTATTTTACATTCTCCGTGAATGTACTATGATCCCGTATTCGCCAGAGTACCAGGCGATGGTGAGTCGTGTCAAGGCACAGTTCACATCCATCTCTCGCCGCCACCTTGAAGGAATTATGGTCATGGCACGCGCGCAAGACACGTCGGTGCAGGAGCGTCCATCTACGTGTCATAGCGGAACGACGACACCATCGGAGGACTTTGTGTTCTTACGACCGGTAATGGGCGGCACATTATGCACATTATGTTATGCTGTACTCTCAACAACGTCACCATTCTGCCAACATAACGGTGGTCTGCATACTCTCCTTTGTCTCGGTTCCCATGGATGCGACAATGGATCTGCTTGCTAATTTCACGGAGGACGAAGTCCATGATGCTATCCAACCGGCTTCTACGAAGAGGTCGCCCAGCCTCGATGGCCTCCCACTGGAGTTTTTCGGATATTTTGTCCCCTTCTGGTGCCAATGTGGACGGAAATTTGTCAGGACCTTACGTCACCTTTCGTGCCGTTTCCAACGATTTCCTCGACCGTTTCCTTATTACCATCGACGAGCCTCGGGGTACCTCACGGATATGCAATTACCCCCCCCCCCTTGACGTTACTCAACAGCGGTACAAAGCTCTTTACCAGGGTGTTGGCTGCACGGCTTAACTGGACCGCTCCATATGTGGTTTCCTCCTATATCACTTCTATGGGAGGTGTCCTCTGTCGCTGTAGGGACATGACCGCTCTTGCCCACGCTCGTCGTGTGCTTGGAATTTTGGCAACTCTTGACTTCAGCCAGGCGTTCGATCGGGTCGATCACGACTACCTAGAAGGGCTTACCTGATACTACCGTCGACTTCATAATGCGTATCACTCCTCCCCTCTCGATCCGATCAGTGCGTCAAGGCTGCCCGCTCTATGCACGCACTCTTGTACGCTTTCGCCTGTAGCCTCAGTCAACGACTCTCTGGGAAGTATTTTGCTGCACTGCTTATGGAGACGACTTCATCATAGTTTTTCGTAGCGATGCTGAGGTCAGGGAGTCACTGGCATGGCTTACCACCCGCGGTGAAGCGTCTGGAAGCTGCCAAAACGTCCGCACATCGAGCGCCATGGTTGCAAGTATGGGCTTTCTGCGGACAATGCTGCTCCTTTGCGTGTCACAAACAGTTTTTTATTTTGGGAAACTGCAGCTGTTGAAAGGCATGATGTCATGAAGAATTCCGCTGGTAAAATTGTTGTTTATTAAAAGACGACCGGTTTAAGGCTTTAAGCCGCATTATCAGATCAGATGAACCTAGTGATAAAAAGCAAAGAACAGTATCACCACTTTTTTAAGGATATTAAAATTAGTAAAGGAATGTCTAAAATATACTCACAATGTTAGAAGATTGTAGGAATACCCATAGCTCCTAGTCAAAAGTTACTATTCAGAGAATGTCGTCAATGTTATGGCGAGCCAAATATAAAGAAGTGCTCCATTCATTAAAATTTGCCTGCATCTAAAACGAGAAAATATATTTTATAGTTAGCGGACGATAATTTTTTTTGAAAAAGAGAGGCCGGATTGGCCATATAATGTGCCGCTGCTGAATGATTAGTCGCGGCACTGGCAAATTACAATGTGGAAAGAATCAGGTGGCAGTGTTTTACCAGTATGACAGCAAGGCACCTCAGTGCAGGGCAAGGCAAAAGCGGCCCGCATGAACGACAAAGGAAGACTAGCTGGCTGGCGGAACGGAAGCTATCCACGTGGACAGTGTGGCGTCATATACTTACGGCTGGCAGCGCTGGGTCTTTTTTAAATGCAGGCATATTTTAATGAATGGACCACTTCTTTATCTTTCGCTCCCCATAACACTGACGACATTCTCTGAACAGTAACTTTTGACTGAGAGCGATGAGTATGCCTGTGATCTTTTAACATTGTGAGTATATTTTAGACAGTCCTTTGCTAATTTTCATATCCGTAAAAAGTGGTGACACTGTACTTTGCTTTTTACCGCGTAGGTTCACCTGATGATGCGGCTTAAAGTCGCGAGACCAATCGTGTTTTAGTAAACAACACATTTACCAGCTGTGAGCGAAATTCTTCCTGGCATCATCCTTTGCGTGTATCAGATACTATCCGCTGCTTAGGGCTCGATTTCGCAAGTTATCTGGGGCAACTGCCGGCGCCTACTTTTCTAACTACGAGCCGGGCTCCCTGTTCATGAGCATTCGATCTTCTGCAACGGACACAATATGTGAATGTATATTTGGCGTCACATATCCCCCATGTGGCACAGACACTTCCTGTTGCGCCACCCATGCCCCGTGCATGCTAGGGTAATTGGGTTCATTTGTTTGCCACGGCTTGCTGTTCAAAATAAGGCATGAGACCCTCATCCTCTCGAAGCACGGGGACGGTTTAGGTCTGTATCACGTGCCAGTCAGAGCGATAGCTCATTTCATTGGCTCTCACAAGGTGTTGTGATGTCGTTGTTCTACGTGCGTTACCAGCCTATTGCTGGAGGCGCTGGCACCGCACTCTCTCTCTCAGCACCTATCCCGCTTGCTCACGTCCTGCCGCCCTTCTTTTATTTACGCCAGTTTTTCCTCGGCCTGAGCTACGTCCGTAGTTCTGTAATGCCAGCTCATCCACGAAGGCGATCTATGGCTTTTTTCAGCAACCCAGGTCACCGACTGTGGTTGAGGGGAAGCATCTCCACGTCGACTGGCGTGCCGTTTGGCGATCGGTGTGCGCTCCTTGTCTTGACACTGATGTCCAGCCTGCATGGTACCTTACTGTCAATGGAAAGCACGTATGCTGGTCACACCTTCACGGGATTCACCTCACAGACATCCCGTTGTGTGTCGACTGTTTTGTTTTAGACGCAGACGAACATCGCCTGGTGTGCAGATCGGCAAGACGTGTCTGATTCTTGGTGCGACAGAATGTTGTCACTGATTACCCGGACGACTTCTCATCAGGTACCTGCTCAACAACTGCTCTTTCTGGTCACGGGATACTTCCTGCAAGCGAAGACGAACTTTGTGATGTGGATTTTTGGACACGCAGCTCGCCACTTGTTTGCTGATGGCGAGAAAAGTATCCTTGATTTTTGGCAGGTCCTAAATGAAGGCCATTGTGCAGTAGTCCACAATCAAAATACAGACAATTTTTATTTTTCTTCAGTTTCGTTTACGGTGTCTTCCTTAACATATCCCAGAGCTGGGGTGTTCCTGTCGTGCAGAGTTGGTTCTCGCCTCTTCCACATTTAGAACCGATATATTCTCTGGTTATTGGAATGATCTTGATGGAAAAACTATAGGTCGATAGTCAATAAAAATTTTCTGGGTTTGTGACCACATTGTCAATATGTAAAACTACCGACGTTTCGGTCTCTGTTGCAAGTGACCTTCTTCAGGGTGTGCAAGAAGGTCACTTGTACCAGTGTCCGAAACGTCGGTAGTTTCACATATTGAGAATGCGGTCACAAACCCAGAAAAATTTTATTGAATGTAACAATGGCCGCGGTAGCTTTTAAGTAGACTGAAGAAATTGTTCATATTTACTTCATTAAAACTGGTCACCGTGGCTAGGCTTGATGCTTCAGGTGTTCGGATGGACACAGTCAGTTGCCTCTCCATAAAATAAGTCTACCAGATACCGCCATTTTTCTTTTTCTCCCAAGGAGGTGGTACTTTAACTTAATTTTCGGAGACGCATTGAAAAGCTAATTTTCTTACCTAATTGGGGCTTAAGCCTAAATAAATATCTGAGTCTCTGTTAAGGCCTTCACTTAACAGATACTCCTATTCAAGAGAGAAAACCTGTAACACAAAAGACAAGGTATGTCATCAGTTGTGAACTTGACGTTATGATAGGCATGTGTTGATAGTTAGACATAGAGCCTTGGAGTTCAATAGGCCTGCAGGGGAAAGCTTACATAGCTATTTCTTTTTAAAAATGTTATGTCACTTGGCTGATAAATACCTCCCTAGGAGTTTTATATCCATTTGAAACATCATGGACTTCATCAGTGGAAGCATCTTGTTCTCTCGGGTTTTAGCAATAAGCTGCGTACTGGGATGTTGAACTCTCCGACAGTGGCGGCTAGGCTTTTTTTACCAATAACGTGAGCACGATTAGGATTCTTTACGTGCTGAGAAGAATGCTTTCCTCCTTCCGTCTTTCTCTTGTAATTCCTCATAGCAAACATTCAACGAAACGTATCAGAAAGTAGTTAAAAAATGTCAGCAGATACGTGTGTGAAAAAAATTCGAGTGAGGGGTAAGTTGGCCAACATGTCCCTAAGGCAAGATGGCAATTTGCGCGAACAACACATTTTAGACGAGACGGCTGCCTCACTGTTACATCAAAAGTTTTACGAACCAGTTCAGCACTTGAATACAATTCTTATTGACTCCTCTACCCGTCATAGCTGCTCAAAATGCCCAGATATGTTTTAGAGCTTCACGGAATAACAAAAACGTAGAGCGAAAAAAATACTTACTGTCTGAAAAAAGAGAAACAAGAAGTTCTCCCTCTGCGGGAGTTCTCGTCAGATTAAAACGACAACGGAAGTTACAACGTCATTAGGGTGTCTGCCTGTTGCGACCTAGCCCTCAGTCCTTACAGCGGTAGAAAAAAGAAGCAGTGTGCCAACTTATCCCTTAGGCTAAGTAGCCCCGGTCTCCCCTACTTCTATGAATACTGCAGCAACTAACGAGTGCCGTAAGTACAGTTTTAGTCTCAGCAAAAATTCGAGACTGTCCGTCTTGTGTAGATCCGCGTACCTCTATTGTAAGCCAATACTTCGCTTTCACTAGTACAACAACAACAACTACTACTACTACTACTACTATGACTACTACTACTAGTAGTAGTAATACTACGAAGTACCACTGGTACTACTTCTACCTACTCCTCGTACTATCTCATATATACCTGCACGTGAGATGACTAGTAGTAGATAACGCTAGTCTACTGCCTAGTGGCTTCCTGAACTGACGACATTGTGGTGACATCTGGGTGATGTCTCGGCTGGTAGCTGAAACTCCGCAGCAGCGACGATTCAGTCAGCCGGGCAGGACTTGGTGCTGGGGCTCCTAGTTTCAATTCTCTTTAGCATAAGACACCATTATCATCGATAATGAGATCTCCACCACTGCCCACAGGCTCTGCAGCCGCGTTTTCATAATGCACAATTCATACTTCATTCACAAGTACCGTTGTATAGTGTCACAGTTCAGTCTTCGAAATCCCTTATGTTAGGGTATTTACAGTGCTTCTGGTCTCGGCATCCATAAGTGTTCTAAATGTTTCCTGGTTCGGAGAGAGAGATCGTTTGTTTACCTCGTCTTCTGAACGACTGAAGACGCTGTGTTCTGGCAAGTAATAGTCGGCTTAGTCATAGATGTTCTGTCGTTCCTTTAATATTGAAGAGGAAGACGTATGCATGCCATTAGCCGAATGCACATGATTCATTCTCACCCACCGCCTGATGTCGGGAAAACAAGTGATACATTCTCTGGAGCGAATCGATTATCTCAGGAACTACCAGCAGCCTTCCATCCACCAGTTTTTCAGTTGATTTTTATTTGCGGCAGAATACCCGTATATGGTTTGGCTTCGGTCGATGTTTCCCAGTAGGCAGCAAAATGCTTACAGGACGAATCCCAAGGATAACTGCAGCAGCAGGGTGACGTTGAAAGCTATAGTAAGCCTCAGAAGCACGATTTTGTACTTGCTATAAGGCAGCGCCGTACTTCCTAAGAAATGAAAAATGCTTGACGTAACTACGTTTGAAAATGATTTGGAAGAATCTGGAAAGCAGCATTTGGCGTTATCCATCCAGGCGGATAAATATATGACAGTGCTTTTTCCTCGCACACAACCTCAAATTCTCAAAAAATGGTTCAAATGGCTCTGAGCACTATGGGACTCAACTGCTGAGGTCATTAGTCCCCTAGAACTTAGAACTAGTTAAACCTAACTAACCTAAGGACATCACAAACATCCATGCCCGAGGCAGGATTCGAACCTGCGACCGTAGCGGTCCTGCGGTTCCAGACTGCAGCGCCTTTAACCGCACGGCCACTTCGGCCGGCCCAAATTCTCAGCGGTACGTCAAAAATCAATCACCTTTTATAGAGTCTAATATTATTGGGAACCAGAATGGAAACTGCTCCTTTCATAGCACAAAAAAAGGGAATATGTCCTGGGCAGAGTTACGGATGTAAGGAACGGAACTAGCTTTTCGTCTCATCTGGCAGCTCCAAAGGCATTTAAATCAAAACATCTTCACATATTCGCGATTTTAATTCGTGCCAGAAGTTTTATACCCCAGAAAAACTGTTTTGACTATTAAATGTACGCTCTTCAGCCATATGACATTATACAGGGTGGGCCATTGATAGTGATCGGGCCAAATATATCATGAAATAAGCATCAAACGAAAAAACTACAAAGAACGAAAGTCGTCTAGCTTGAAGGGGGAAACCAGATGGCGCTATGGTTGGCCCGTTAGATGGCGCTGCCATAGGTCAAACGGATATCAAATGCGTTTTTTAAAATATGGTTCAAATGGTTCAAATGGCTCTGAGCACTATGGGACTCAACTGCTGAGGTCATTAGTCCCCTAGAACTTAGAACTAGTTAAACCTAACTAACCTAACGACATCACAAACATCCATGCCCGAGGCAGGATTCGAACCTGCGACCGTAGCGGTCTTGCGGTTCCAGACTGCAGCGCCTTTAACCGCACGGCCACTTCGGCCGGCTTAAAATAGGAACCCCCATTTTTTATTACATATTCATGTAGTACGTAAAGAAATATGAATGTTTTAGTTGGACCACCTTTATCGCTTTGTGACAGATGGCGCTGTAATAGTCACAAACTTATAAGTACGTGGTATCACGTAACATTCCGCCAGTGCGGACGGTATTTGCTTCGTGATACATTACCCGTGTTAAAATGGACCGTTTACCAATTGCGGAAAAGGTCGATATCGTGTTGATGTATGGCTATTGTGATCAAGATGCCCAGCGGGCGCGTGCTATGTATGCTGCTCGGTATCCTGGACGACATCATCCAAGTGTCCGGACCGTTCGCCCGATAGTTACGTTATTTAAGGAAATAGGAAGTTACGATCTGCAAGTTATATAACATAGTTGAATTTACTGTATGATTTTTAAGTGCTTTGTGTTTGACCGGAGAGTGATAAAAGTTAGTGCAGTGAGCATTTTTGTTCTTTACTTTAATGTATACTACTTTTTAAATGTAATTTGTAACATTAGTGTATTTTACATTGTGTATTTGAACCCTCCAGTCACATATATTTGCTTACTCTTCCTTCTATATTATCTCAAGTCTTTGAATTTTTCTTTTCTTTTTCAGGAATTGTTCTGGATAAATTCATTCGACAGAAAAGTGTTTTGTGGGCATTGAAAATACAACATGAAGAAACCAAAACGTTGACGTACAAACCATCCCGATTAATTTTGTTATATATATGTGATGAACTCACGACAAGGAAACGACCAATTTCTAACTTACTGAAGTCCTCGTATCATTTATACTTCAAATGCCAACTGGGAGATCAGGATAAAGATTGGGCACCTCACATAACTTTCACTAGGTGCAATTCTAAACTAACACAATGGCTGAAAGAAAAAAAAAAAAGAGCACTTACCATTTGGCATACCAATGATCTGGCGAGTGCCTGAAAATTATGTTGGTGATCGCTACTTCGGTTTGACTAATGTAACTGGCATTTCATCAAAGAAAAAGAAGAATATTAAGTACCCTAACCTGCTCTCAGCAATTAGACCTGTTCCCCACAGTGAAGACCTTCCAGTTCCTACTCCTCCACTAGTGTGGGAAGAAGTTCCTAATTCTGATCATGAATCTACAAACGCTGGGGAAGCTCAATGTCAATCAAGTGAAGAAAAGCGCTTTCCAGAACAAAGACCACATTTAATTACACAAGCAGACTTGAATGACTTAGTTCGTGACTTATACTTATTCAAGGAGCAAGCAGAATTTTTATCTTCACGTCTTAAGAAATGGAACTTACTTAACGAAGAAACAAGAATTACTAACTTTAGGCAATGCAATAAAGATTTGATGACATATTACCGTATGGTGAACAACGTTTGTGCTTGTATTGATGTAGTAGGATTAATGAAACAGTTAAACATACCGTACGGTGCTGCTGAGTGGCGCTTGTTTATTGACGCTTCCAAGACAAGTCTGAAGGCTGTACTATTGCGTAATGATGATATATTTCCATCTGTACCAGTAGAGTACTCTGTGAGCATGAAAGAGAATCACGTAAATTTGTCAGAGATGCTTTAAGCTACTAAGTATAAGGAAGGAAATTGGAAAATAAGTGGTGATCTTAAGGTGATTGATTAACAAACTGGTCTCCAAAGTGGTTTTACAAAGTATTGCTGTTTCCTTTGTCTTTGGGACAACCGTGCAACAGATAAACATTATACAGCTTAACAGTCGCTACCACGAGAGAAATTGGCTCCGGGGAGTGAAAATGTGAAATATGTACCTTTGGTGGATACTCAAAATATTTTCCCTCCCCCACTGCATATTAAGCTCGTCCTTATGCAAGATTTTGTCAAGGAAATGGACACAAATGTTAATGGTTTCATATATCTACGTGAAGTGTTCCATGAATTGACACCAGACTGAAAGAGAGGATTTTTATGGGGCCACAAATTAGGAAGTTAATGCATGAAAAGAACTTCGGAGAAAAATTAAGTCAGTTAGAACTTGCAGCCTGGCGTTCTTTTTAGGATGCCGTTGAACGTTTCATAGGGAATACAAGAGAAGAAAACAGTGACATATTAGTGGGAATTCTTTTAGAGAACTATAAAAATCTTGGATACAGAATATCACTAAAAATGCACTTCCTTCATTCTCATTTAGATTTTTTCACTACCAATTTGGAAGCGGTTAGTGACGAACGCGGAGAAAGGTTCCATCAGGAAATTTTGCGAATGGAAAGCCGCTATAAAGGTAAATGGAACCCTTCAATGTTAAGTGAGTGCTGTTGGTTTTGCAGCGTGAAGGATATATATCCCACAGAAGGAAGTTGTCATCAAAAAGACTCAACCCTCCACCATCAACATCATCATCGAACAAATGAATGTTGCATTTTTTCTTGTAAAAGTGTACATTAGGCCCAGGACACTAGAGTAAGATAGTGTTATAGCATTAAGTATGTTATATATTGTCTAAATTTAGTGTAGACCACACTAGTCTTTGTTTTAGGTATAGACATTTAAAAACCTAAGTAACAAACAGTTGGAGGGAGATGGGGAAAGTCTAACAGCATTTTCAGATTAAAGCAAGTCTATATTAGTTACGTCCACCAGGTTTTATCTCTGTGCCTGAAAAAAAGTTTTTGTTGTTATTGTATAGTGTAATGGAAGCAAGGCTAAATAATAATCAAGATATGTTCATAGGATTTGTCGACCTGGAAAAAGCATTCGACAATGTAAAATGATGTAAGATTTTCCAAATTCTGAGAAAATTAGGGGTAAGCTGTAGGGAGAGACGGGTCATATACAATGTCTACATCAGCCAAGAGAGAATAATAAGAGTGAACGACCAAGAACGAAGTGCTCGTATTAAAAATGGTGTAAGACAAGGATGTAACCTTTCGCCCCTACTGTTCAATCTGTACATCGAGGAATCAATAATGGAAATAAAAGAAAGGTTCAGGAGTGGAATTAAATTCAAGGTGAAAGGGTATCAATAATACGATTCGCTGATGACATTGCTATCTTGATTGAAAGTGAAGATGATATGCTGAACGGAATGAACAGTCTAATCAATAATGATTGAGAGTAAATTGAAGAAAGACGAAGGTAATGAGAAGTTGTAAAAATGAGAACAGCGAGAAACTTAACATCAGGATTGATGATCACGAAGTAGATGAAGTTAAGGAATTCTGCTACCTAGGCGGTAAAATAACCAATGACGGACGGAGCAAGGAGGACACCAAAAGCAGACTAGCAATGGCAAAATGGCATTCCTGGCCAAGAGAAGTCTCTGATATCAAATGTCGGCCTTAATTTGAGGAAAAAATTTCTGAGAATGTACGTCTGGAGTACAGCATTCTATGGTAGTGAAACATGGATTGTGGGGAAACCGGAACAGAAGAGAATCGAAGCATTTGAAATGTGATGCTACAGACGAATGTTGAAAATTAGGTGGACTGACAAGATAAGGAATGTGGAGGAAGACAGAGATTGGAATTCATCCAGCAAATCATTGAGGACGTATGTTGCAAGTGCTACTCTGAGATGAAGAGGTTGGCACAGGAGAGGAATTGGTGGTGGGCCGCATCAAACCAGTCAGAAGACTGATGACAAAAAAAAAAAATCCTTTTATATCCCTAACTCCACCCAGGATTTGATTTATTAGCCTTTTTTGTGCTATGACAGGACTACTTTTTATTTCAAGATTTTAAACATGGCTGCAGCAGCAACTGTTAAAATTCTTCACAATAAAGGATGACAGCCAGAAACAGTTGCAGGATAGAATTTTTATTAAAATTCTTGACCACGGTTTCGGTACATATAGATATACCTTCATCAGAAGTAAAACTTCTAAAATTACATCATGCCATGGAGGATAATAAAATAATTATTTTATTATCCTCCATGGCATGATGTAATTTTAGAAGTTTACTTCTGATGAAGGTATATCTATATCTATATATCTATATGTACCGAAACCGTGGTCAAGAATTTTAATAAAAAAATTCTATCCTGCAACTGTTTCTGGCTGTCATCCTTTATTGTGAAGGACTACTTTTTATTCTGATTCTCAACTTTTAGTCTGCCATAGCTTCGCAACCGACGTAGATTTTTGTTGACTCGGGCGACGGACAAAGCTTTCACAAAACAACAAGACTTAATTTAAGGTATTTGTCTACCTCCTTGTAAAATTTGAGTCGATTCTCACAAGTTTGAAACATAGAAGAGGCGCGTTCAAGTTGAAAGCGAGTTTTCAATTTTATCGCAAGAATGCATTTTTTATTTATTTGATTCACTTTAAATATTTTCCGTGCATTCATTTCACGTAAGAATGAATTTTACTTGCGACGTTTAGATCGAGCTTCAACCATCGTATCTCAACCACGGATAAAGATTGGATAAGAAAATCCATCTATCTATCAACCAGTAAAGTTTTAACCAATTCGTACGAGTTTAAAGCACAGAAGTGTGACGCTACAAAACCTTCAAGAAAGACGTGTTTTTTGCACGTAAAATACAAAAGAACCATGAATTTTTTTCAAGCGGTTAGAATTTATCTTGGAACAAGGTCCAATATACAGGTGGACCAAATTTGAACCAGCAGTCTTGCTCCGTCCGGAGTTTTTTAGGGATAACTGTTTTTGCACGTAAAATCCGAACGGTGCGCATATAATCGGTGCTGCTGGCTGCACATTAATATCAGCCCAGTTAAAATATTTTGATTCGCACAATTTGCCTGGTGCTAGTCCGGTTCATGATGTACGCACGGCTATACAAATTGCCTCATCCCCGGGATAAAGCAAATACTTTTCACCCAATGTTCCTAACTTAAACAGGAATTGAAGACCAAACCACGATTCTGTGTGCACCTTTTCATACACATTTGTTGCAGCGCTTCCGCTGTGTAATGATAAATGACAATAACCATTTTTGCTAATTTGAAACCGGAAAATTGGAGACGCAAATCAAATTTAATTGAGATGCATGACCAGTAGTATTGGAAACCGCTATGTAGTAACATAAATATACAGTCACGTGAAAAATAGAGAGCATTCTACTTAGTCGTTGATGGAGGCACACCAATGACATTCGCTGGATTGAATGCCGGCTGGTGGCGTAACGGGCAGCTGACTCGATAAGGAAAGTGTATAAGCATATCAAAGACGGATGAGGAATCACTGTAACGACGGTGCAGGCTGCATTACGGAAACTGCGAAGGTGGTCGGCAGTTCGCATGCTACTGTTGTGGCCAATTATGGAAAGTGGTTGACGAATGGGAAATAACTAGTATACCACATGGTCTTTTACGTCCACGCCTCACTACAGAGCTGGCCACTGTGGCCGAGCGGTTATAAGCGCTTCAGTATGGAACCGCACTGATGCTACGGTCGCAGGTTCGAATCCTGTTTAGATTAGATTAGATCAGATTAATACTGGTTCCATGGATCATGAATACGATATTTCGTAATGATGTGGAACGAGTCAAATTTTCCAATACATGACATAATTAAGTTAATTTAACAACATAATTAAGTTAATATAACGACTTTTTTAAATTTATTTTTTAAATTTTAAATAATTTTTTTGTTTTGTTTTTTCTTTTTTTCTTAATTTATATCTAAAAATTCTTCTATGGAGTAGAAGGAGTTGTCATTCAGAAATTTTTTAATTTCTTCTTAAATACTTGTTGGTTATCTGTCAGACTTTTTACACTATTTGGTAAGTGACCAAAGACTTTAGTGGCAGTATAATTCACCCCTTTCTGTGTCAAAGTTAGATTTAATCTTGAATAGTGAAGATCATCCTTTCTCCTAGTGTTGTAGTTATGCACACTGCTATTACTTTTGAATTGGGTTTGTTTGTTAATAACAAATTTCATAAGAGAGTATATATACTGAGAAGCTACTGTGAATATCCCTAGATCCTTAAATAAATGTCTGCAGGATGATCTTGGGTGGACTCCTGCTATTCTTCTGATTACACGCTTTTGTGCAATAAATACTTTATTCCTCAGTGATGAATTACCCCAAAATATGACGCCATACGCAAGCAATGAGTGAAAATAGGTGTAGTAAGCTAATTTACTAAGATGTTTATCACCAAAATTTGCAATGACCCTTATTGCATAAGTAGCTGAACTCAAACGTTTCAGCAGATCATCAATGTGTTTCTTCCAATTTAATCTCTCATCAATGGAAACACCTAAAAATTTTGAATATTCTACCTTAGCTATATGCTTCTGATTAAGGTCTATATTTATTAATGGTGTCATACCATTTACTGTACGGAACTGTACGTACTGTGACTTATCAAAATTCAGTGAGAGTCCGTTTACAAGGAACCACTTAGTAATTTTCTGAAAGACATTATTAACAATTTCATCAGTTAATTCTTGTTTGTCAGGTGTGATTACTATACTTGTATCATCAGCAAAGAGAACTAACTTTGCCTCTTCATGAATATAGAATGGTAAGTCATTAATATATATAAAGAACGAAGGACTCAACACCGACTCTTGTGGAACCCCATTCTTGATAGTTCCCCAGTTTGAGGAATGTGCTGATCTTTGCATGTTACGAGAACTACTTATTTCAACTTTCTGCACTCTTCCAGTTAGGTACGAATTAAACCATTTGTGCACTGTCCCACTCATGCCACAATACTTGAGCTTGTCTAGCAGAATTTCATGATTTGCGCAATCAAAAGCCTTTGAGGGATCACAAAAAATCCCAATGGGTGGTGTTCGGTTATTCAGATCATTCAAAATTTGATAGGTGAAAGCATATATGGCATTTTCTGTTGAAAAACCTTTCTGGAAACCAAACTGAGATTTTGTTAGTACTTCATTTTTACAGATAAGTGAAGCTACTCTTGAATACATTACTTTCTCTAGGGCATGGATGTGTGTGATGTCCTTAGGTTAGTTAGTTTTAAGTAATTCTAAGTCTAGCAGACTGACGACCTCAGATGTTAGAAGTCCCATATTGCTTAGAGCCATTTGAACCATTTTGAACCTCATTACAGAACGTGGAGGATTGGAACGTGTCCACTCTGTAAAACAGGGTAGGCAGCGATTTGTGACAGATCTGACGACAGCTTACAATTCTCGTACAAGCACAAGTGTTCCTGAGTACACAGTTCAGCGCGCATTGTTGAAAATGGGGCTGTGCAGCAGACTTGTTCCCATATCGATTCAACGAAGTAGTCAGTTATGATTGTAGTGGGCACAGTATGATAGAGATTAGACCGTGGGTCAAGAAACCTTGTCGCCTTGTCAGATGAATCAGCTTTCTTATTACAGCAGGTCAAACGTCGCGTCTGATAAGCCGTCGACTAGGCGAACGGCTGCTCTTAAAATGCACTGCACTACAGACACAGGGCTGTGGAGGTAGTATGACGTCATGTGCTACAGTGATAAACCTCTGCTTCATTACTCACTTAAAGCGTCCTGTAATGTCCATTATGTTGCGGCACGTTTCAAAGACGAGGCAGATACATTCGAAAGAAAGTATGGTACCCGATGGAGATCGCAAGAAAGCATTATTTTAAACCAAGTAATTATTATTATTATCTATTCGTTTCGCCTTCTAAGTAGCGTGGAACCATTAATTAGCACTGCTCTCTTAGCTTTCTTGTTCTTCTTTTCTTCCCGAAACTTCCTCATCCTTTCACTATGGGCCTGTCTTCTTTCTTGTGTCCATGCGTTTTCTATTTCAGATTCTTTTCCGTCCGCTTTTTCGTTGTGAACTTACGAGAATTGACTTTCTCTCTGTACGCAGTACTTGGGGTTTCTAGTGGGTCAATACTAAGTTTCGTGAGGTCATTTTGGGTTTCTGTTACCATCGTGTCCTGATTTGGCGAGTTCCCTTGATGATAAGGAAGATTTTCTTGGTCATTCTAGAGGCGCCCATTCTTGCTAAATGTCCGTAGAATTTTAGTCGTCTTTCCAGTGCAACTGACGCGAAACGTTTGGTCCTTGAGTACAGTTCTTCAGAGCTTTTGCGCATCCAGATACTATCTTGAATCTTGGGTCCAACTATTTTCTTGAGTATTTGCATTTCCATTTTCTCAATGTCCTTGATGTTGATGCTTAATGATTTTTCATTTGCGTAGAACGCTTCTGGAAAAGTGACTGTATGATAGTGTTGAAGTTTGACTTGGGTGGATAGCGATTTATTATTGGATGTGTTTCAGGTTCTAACCTCCCTCTTATTAATCGGCCTATCGTGCTTGCGATATAAAATGTCTCCATGGATCGCGTGTACGCCTAATGGATTTTTTTTTCAATGGTATAAGGCTATAATTCCCGAAGAAGTGATACCGATAAGCAGGAGGAAAGTGTACAACTGACCCTTCTGATGGAAAGTCTACTAAAAATAAAAGTAATTAAACCGAACAGGGCTATAATTTGAAAAATGAAAGTTATTTTGTGCATTCACTCACGAATAACACTGGACAGAAAGGGGTACCACTGATCTTTACATCCAAAATCCTGTACAAGATGATGGGAAAGAAAAACATGCATTATCAAACACTGACGTGGAAACTAAAGGTTGCCACGTTTTTTTTTTTTAAACACTAATTTTAAGTGAGTATGTAATGATAAAGAAAACCGAGAAGTCACTCTTACGTTATGTTTGGCATTACATTTTGAACACAGGCAATCGAGTAATGATTTGAAAATATGCAATTAAGCTGTTGTCAGTACCGAACTTCGTTACGTGAACAATGACTTTCAGCGACCTCACCATAACGTCATCAAAGAAATTTAGAAAAAAAGGCAAGCACATTTAACTTTGCCGTTACTTATTTTACAAATTGGATTTCATATTATTGTCTGAACAACTGAGCCTTTTTTACTGACTTGAACAGAATTAAATACTAGAATACGTACCAAACCAATCAGCCATGTGCTCCAAGCTATATGTAAAATAAATAAAACTTCCGCACTATTAATTTGTGCATTTCTTTAGATTTGGATTTTTTCCAGTGATTGATTCTCAAACTTGAAAAATGAAATTGCTTTACTTTAGTCATATACTGAAGCCTCTGTTGTACAACAGTTAATTGAAAGTAGACTGACGCTAAAATTCTTAAAAGAGAAATTATTCATTAATAAACTGGCTGTAACTATTCGGTTTGTTTCTTATGATACTCAGTTAGCATATTAGGAAAAAAAGGAACAAAGATCCTGCTTGGTAACAATGTCTGGGGGCAATGAGGACACAATCGCCCTGAGTTTAACTGATTATTATTTAAATAAATATTATCAATCAAATCACATTCAGTTGTGCAGCTGGGTTAGCCGTTAATACTTTCTACCAATGAACAGTCTTACTTCAGTGCTGTGCATACGACGAAACTCGGAGGCGACGACGAAACTGTGTTGCTGGAACTGCTGCTGTTGTTGAAGACGGTAGCATATTGTGGAGCCATGGCTAATTATAAGAACGGGCAATCGTAATTAATACAGCCTCTTCCGCCCGTCCACTGTCCGTACTCCTGCTAAAAGCGCTGGAACCCGTCTCCTCTATCTCCACGCGGTCTGCGCAACAACTCCCTACCCAAAGATTTTACAACGCACAAGCACTGCTATTATCGTTGCTAGTCGATGAAAATAACAATTTCTTTCGATTTTTCCCAGAGCTTATAAGTTTCACAGTAAAACACAGATAATACAATGAAACGTCAACAGACTTCTACCTAAATGTACACATACAGTGAAGCAATGTCCTTACTTATTAAAAGAAAGCATTTAAATTACAAATATTTACATACAATTCAAAAAAAGTTATATATATGTAGCTGGTGCCATGCATCCTGAATTTTCGGTGTTACAAGGTCATTGTATTTTTCTGCTCGTGTTTTTTGAGCTACTTTTTTGTTGCCAGTGTAGCTGATCATTTCACCCAAGTACTTGAAGTACTTGTTTGATGTCACCATATTTCGTTGAAATTGGTTTCATATTTGAACTTTTGGAGTCCATGAATTGTGTTCTCTCGTAAGAAATTTGGAGTCCGGTTTTGAGGGCAACCAACCTCATGAACTTTCTCGATGGCATGTTTGGCTTCCTCGGGAGTCCGTATAATTATGCTAGGTCATCAGCAAAAACAAGGTATTTTATTTTTATTCGTTTGTCCTTTGTTCCCACATTTATTCCAGGCATTTCTTTCTCCCACGTCTTGATAATCTTGACCAGTACCAAGTTAAAGAGGTGTGGGTATAACCCATCACCCTGTCTCACTCCTGTCCTAATTTGAAAAGTTTCAGAAACGTATTCCATGAATTTTACTTTTGAGGTTGTGTCTGTTAAAGTCTGCTAAATTAATGAAGTAGTTTCGTTATCTACACCATATTCACAAAGTGTATTGAACGGGCTGGTGCGATGAATCGAGTCATATGCTTTCTTGAAATCTACGAAGCTGACTACTGTGCGGTTCGACTGATTGTGTTACGGTATCATCTTCAGGTTCGACATCTGTTCTGCGCGGGATCGATGTGGGCGGAAACCTGCCTGATATTCACCGAACATGTGTTCTGTCTGTTGTTGTAATCTGGTGAGAAGAGCACGTGAGAGCGCTTTGTCAGCGACTGGTACGAGTGAAATGCTTCGATAGTCGTTGGGAATGGTCTTTTCGCCCTTTTTGTGTAGAGGGTGAATCAAAGCAGATTTCCAATCTGCTGGTATGACTCCACTTTCCCATATATTTGCAATGATAGTTTTTAGTCTGTCAATCAAGAGTTCACCTTCAATATTGAGCATTTCGGAAATTTCAGCGTCTTCACTGGTGCTTTGTTGTTTTTCAGATGTGATACAATGTTTCGTATCTCCTCATGCGTAGGTGGAGCTGCATCCTGGTTTGGGACCGCAACATGGAAGTCAAGTTTGTTTGCTGGTGGTTGACAGTAATGTAACTTCTCGAAATGCTGTTTCAGGATTTCACAGTTGGCCTTTGTGTTCGTCTCAAGTGTTCCATCAGGGCGCCGAAAACAAAGAGTGGGTGGCTTGAAGGTTGCTAGCTCTTCCCTAAATGTCCTACAAAAGTTTCTCATGTTGTTTGCTTTAAAATCATTATCAATTTCATCTAATCGTTTGTGATGGTACATGCGTTTAATTTGTCTGATGGTTTTGGATTAAAATTTAGAAATTTTATGTCCCATGAACCATGGACCTTGCCGTTGGTGGGGAGGCTTGCGTGCCTCAGCGATACAGATAGCCGTACCGTAGGTAGAACCACAACGGAGGGGTATCTGTTGAGAGGCCAGACAAACGTGTGGTTCCTGAAGAGGGGCAGCAGCCTTTTCAGTAGTTGCAAGGGCAACAGTCTGGATGATTGACAAATAATGATGGCGTCCTCTTGGGTAAAATATTCCGGAGGTAAAATAGTCCCCCATTCGGATCTCCGGCCGGGGACTACTCAAGAGGATGTCGTTATCAGGAGAAAGAAAAATGGCGTTCTACGGATCGGAGCGTGGAATGTCATGTCCCTTAATCGGGCAGGTAGGTTAGAAAATTTGAAAAGGGAAATGGATAGGTTAAAGTTAGATATAGTGGGAATTAGTGAAGTTCGGTGGCAGGAGGAACAAGACTTCTGGTCAGGTGACTACAGGGTTATAAACACAAAGTCAAATAGGGGTAATGCAGGAGTAGGTTTAATAATGAATAGGAAAATAGGAACGCGGGTAAGCTACTACAAACAGCTTAGTGAACGCATTATAGTGGCCAAGATAGATACGAAGCCCACACCTACTACAGTAGTACAAGTTTATATGCCAACTAGCTCTGCAGATGACGAAGAAATTGAAGAAATGTATGATGAAATAAAAGAAATTATTCAGATAGTGAAGGGAGACGAAAATTTAATAGTCATTGGTGACTGGAATTCGAGTGTAGGAAAAGGGAGAGAAGGAAACGTAGTAGGTGAATATGGATTGGGGCTAAGAAATGAAAGAGGAAGCCGCCTGGTAGAATTTTGCACAGAGCACAACTTAATCATAGCTAACACTTTGTTTAAGAATCATGATAGAAGGTTGTATACATGGAAGAACCCTGGAGATACTAAAAGGTATCAGATAGATTATATAATGGTAAGACAGAGATTTAGGAACCAGGTTTTAAATTGTAAGACATTTCCAGGGGCAGATGTGAACTCTGACCACAATCTATTGGTTATGACCTGTAGATTAAAACTGAAGAAACTGCAAAAAGGTGGGAATTTAAGGAGATGGGACCTGGATAAACTGAAAGAACCAGAGGTTGTACAGAGTTTCAGGGAGAGCATAAGGGAACAATTGACAGGAATGGGGGAAAGAAATACAGTAGAAGAAGAATGGGTAGCTTTGAGGGATGAAGTAGTGAAGGCAGCAGAGGATCAAGTAGGTAAAAAGACGAGGGCTCGTAGAAATCCTTGGGTAACAGAAGAAATATTGAATTTAATTGATGAAAGGAGAAAATATAAAAATGCAGTAAATGAAGCAGGCAAAAAGTAATACAAACGTCTCAAAAATGAGATCGACATGAAGTGCAAAATGGCTAGGCAGGGATGGCTAGAGGACAAATGCAAGGATGTACAGGCTTATCTCACTAGGGGTATGATAGATACTGCCTACAGGAAAATTAAAGAGACCTTTGGAGAAAAGAGAACCACTTGTATGAACATCAAGAGCTCAGATGGAAACCCAGTTCTAAGCAAAGAAGGGAAAGCAGAAAGGTGGAAGGAATATACAGAGGGTCTATACAAGGGCGATGCACTTGAGGACAATATTATGGAAATGGAAGAGGATGTAGATGAAGATGAAATGGGAGATACGATACTGCGTGAAGAGTTTGACAGAGCACTGAAAGACCTGAGTCGAAACAAGGCCCCCGGAGTAGACAACATTCCATTGGAACTACTGACGGCCTTGGGAGAGCCAGTCCTGACAAAACTCTACCATCTGGTGAGCAAGATGTATGAAACAGGCGAAATACCCTCAGACTTCAAAAAGAATATAATAATTCCAATCCCAAAGAAAGCAGGTGTTGACAGATGTGAGAATTACCGAACAATCAGTTTAATAAGCCACAGCTGCAAAATACTAACACGAATTCTTTACAGACGAATGGAAAAACTAGTAGAAGCCGACCTCGGGGAAGATCAGTTTGGATTCCGTAGAAATACTGGAACACGTGAGGCAATACTGACCTTACGACTTATCTTAGAAGAAAGATTAAGAAAAGGCAAACCTACGTTTCTAGCATTTGTAGATTTAGAAGAAAGCTTTTGACAATGTTGACTGGAATACTCTCTTTCAAATTCTAAAGGTGGCAGGGGTAATATACAGGGAGCGAAAGGCTATTTACAATTTGTACAGAAACCAGATGGCAGTTATAAGAGTCGAGGGACATGAAAGGGAAGCAGTGGTTGGGAAGGGAGTAAGACAGGGTTGTAGTCTCTCTCCGATGTTATTCAATCTGTATATTGAGCAAGCAGTAAAGGAAACAAAAGAAAAATTCGGAATAGGTATTAAAATCCAGGGAGAAGAAATAAAAACCTTGAGGTTCGCCGATGACATTGTAATTCTGTCAAAGACAGCAAAGGACTTGGAAGAGCAGTTGAACGGAATGTATGGTGTCTTGAAGGGAGGATATAAGATGAACATCAACAAAAGCAAAACGAGGATAATGGAATGTAGTCGAATTAAGTCGTGTGATGTTGAGGGAATTAGATTAGGAAATGAGACACTTAAAGTAGTAAAGGAGTTTTGCTATTTGGGGAGCAAAATAACTGATGATGGTAGAAGTAGAGAGGATATAAAATGTAGACTGGCAATGGCAAGGAAAGCGTTTCTGAAGAAGAGAAATTTGTTAACATCGAATATAGTTTTAAGTGTCAGGAAGTCATTTCTGAAAGTATTTGTATGGAGTGTAGCCATGTATGGAAGTTAAACATGGATGGTAAATAGTTTGGACAAGAAGAGAATAGAAGCTTTCGAAATGTGGTGCTACAGAAGAATGCTGAAGATTAGATGGGTAGATCACATAACTAATGAGGAGGTACTGAATAGGATAGGGGAGAAGAGGAGTTTGTGGCACAACTTGACCAGAAGAAGGGATCGGTTGGTAGGACATGTTCTGAGGCATCAAGGGATCATCAATTTAGTATTGGAGGGCAGCGTGGAGGGTAAAAATCGTAGGGGGAGACCAAGAGATGAATACACTAAGCAGAGGTACTGGGAGATGAAGAAGCTTGCACAGGATAGAGTAGCATGGAGAGCTGCATCAAACCAGTCTCAGGACTGAAGACCACAACAACAACAATGTCGTCTTGTGGACAACCGATATTCCCAAGCTGCCCGACCAAAAGAGTTGTCCGAGAACGTAAGACGAAACGGTCGAAATTACAGTCCATACATGATCTAGTAGCGGGAAAACAGCTTCCCATGCGATTAGAGGACACTATGTAAACTTTTAGCAGACGTACTACGGATTGTCGATGATCGTTAGAAGAGTTCCGCATTTCGAGAGTGACTTTTTCAGAATAATGAGATCGAGGAAATTTGGGAAAATTAAATAAGTTTATATGTACTTTTGATTTATTAATAAATATAGTTATCTGAATTAAATAGCCATCTAGCAACAAGTAAAGGTCTGCACTCTCTGAAAAGATGAGGACTGAGAATGGATATGCCCTTTTTCTGAGGACAATCCGCCAACATTTAAAGCGTATGAGATAACGGGTGAGCTCATTGTTCCTGGGTATGTTTGTGTAGTGGATGCACCTGTTCGCGTATGACGCCCTCTGGACTCTGGATAAGCTCTCGAATGTCTGCTACTAAGAGATAACGTTGAACGAGGCCATTGTAGCCCACTGAAAGCGGATATGAACAAAGCGGTTTATTGGAGGTTGAAATTCTTTTTTCACCTGCACTTCACAAAGGTGTATATTTCGAGAAGTCGATCTTCGTTCGCACAAGAAACGGTGCCTTCCGTCAGCGCACAAGAAACGAACATTTGGAGACCCATCGCTAAAGGAGAATACTAGCATTCGACAGTTACACTTCAAATTATTTTGCCGTAAAAGCAATAGAGGCATTATGGGCAACAGAGAAAGAGTAATACCGATGCACTAATTGATAAGAAGGTGGATCTCAGGTACAATGAGCACGTTCAAACACTAGATAAAGTATTGGATTCCTTTTAATGTATGTGTTTAAGAAATAAAGCTGTCTGCTTCAATTACATGTTATCGGGAGTATATTGTATAATTTATGTCTAGTTGATTTGCGGCATTGTTCACTAGATGAAAAAAGTCTTGGGATACCTCCTAGTGTTGCGTCGGACTCTTCTTTTTCCCGGCCTAGTGTAGTAAGTTGACGTGGCAAGGACTCAACAAATTGTTGGAAGCCCCTTCACAAATACTAAGCCATGCTGCCTCTGTGGTCGTCCGTAACCACGAAAGTATTGCCAGTGTAGGATTCTGTGCACGAACTGACCTCTCGATTATGTCCCACAAGTGGGGTGGGATTCATATCGGGCGATCTGTGTGACCATGTCATTCGTTCGAATGGTCGAGCATGTTCTTCAAACTAATCACGACTGTGGCCCGGTAACGTGGCGCATTGTCATCTGTAAAAATTCCATTCTTGTTTGGGAACATGAATGGCTACAAACGGGTCCCAAGTAGCCGAACATAATCATTTCCCATCAATAATCGATTGCACTCCATGTAAACATAGCCCACACCATTATGGAACCACCACCAGCTTGCACAATGCCTTGTTGACAACTTGCGTCCATGGCTTCGTGAGGTCTGCGCCACACTCGAAACCTACCATCGGCTCTTATCAAGTGAAATTGGGACTCACCTGACGAGGCCACGGTTTTCCAGTCGTCTAGGGTCACGAGCCCAGGAGAGGCGCTGCAGGCGATGTCGTGCTGTTAGCAGAGGCACTCGTGACGGTTGTCTGCTGGCATAGCCCACAAACACCATATTTCGCCACGTTTGTCATGCGTCCTATATTGATTTTTGCGGTTATTTCACGCAGTGTTGCTTGTCTGTCAGCACTGACTCCACAAACGCCGCTGTTGTATGTCGTTACGTGAAGGCCGCCAGCCGCTGCCTTATCTATGGTGAGAGATAATGCCCGAAATTTCGTATTCTCGGCATACTCTTAACACTGTTGATCGCTAAATATTGAATTCTCTGTCCGCGGCTCGTGATCTTGCGGTAGCGTTCTCTCTTAACGCGCAAGGGGTCCCGCGTTCGATTCCCGGCGGGGTCAGGCATTTTCTCTGTTTCTAGATGACTGGGTGTTGTGTGTCTTTCATCATCATTTCATCCTCATTCACTCGCAAGTCGCTGTAGTGGCGTTAAAGAACTTGTGGAGCGGCGTCCGAACCGCCTCGCGAGGGGTCTCCCGGCCACCAATGCCATACGCTCATTATTATTATTATTATTCATTGAATTCCCTCAGTGCATCAGTGCGGACTTCTTTTCAAATTTCTTTGTTTATAATATGACAAATGCATGTCTGATTGTCACACTGACTCACGATATTTTGTAATTGGATTCAGTAGACGCTGAGAGAGAGAGAGAGAGAGAGAGAGAGAGAAATTCTCGAAGAAAGGAAGCGCCTTCTAAGTAGCCAGACTTTATCAAAGTGTAGGTGAGAACCACAATGAATGGAAGAGTATCGCCGCTGAGGGATGGCGACTTCACGGTTTTGAGGCGAAGTCACGGTGCTGCGCTCCTCGCTGTAGTGTGACCGAAGGCAGACCTACTCTGCTGGCTGCCCGGTGATTGGCGGCTCTGAGTGCGGTAGGGCAGCTAAAAATTAGGCCACTTTCTGTCGTGCGAAACTTCGTGCAGTACGCCACACCCATTTGTCTTCTTTTACAGTGTGGGTGCTACGACGTTTTTGCCATTTGTTGTCGTCTTCCAAGACTTTATAGCCCACAACCCCTGAGTTATTGTCCTCCTGGTTACGCTTTTAGTTTTATTTTCAACCAACTACCGCGTTGTATAATTTACTTCTTTTCTTATAGACCGCAAGATACGTTAGGAGATGTAATAGAGAGTACATGGTGTACATTAACCACTCTCTGTCCCATCCACTGATGTTGTGCAGGTTGAACAAGAGGCGGTAAGATTCTGTAATGATTCACTTTCAATTCAAGATTGAAATCAAGTGTACAGCTTACATAGTTTTCATAACCAAATACTTGCAAAACAACAAGTCTCATAACGTTCTAGTCCCTATAACGTACACGTCTTTAGCCAAAATGGCTGCATACTGAATATTTACCGTCGTGTAGGAATATTTTTCGGCAAATACATCGGTGATACCCATGTTTCAACAATTTTGAAACTGTACTAGTAAATCTGTCCTACATAAATGCCCTGTTCGATTCTCACCGAGCAAACGTAGAACCGACGGTATTTTTTTTATTTTCAAGAACAGTCATCAAACCGAATCAGCATGTTCCTTACTTCATGCGCAAATGAATTTTCTTATTGCAAGATTTCGCAGTGTTTATGTTACATGAGCTGCAATAATATATTTAAAAATGTTTAAATATCATATATTCTAGAATGAGATCTTCACTCTGCAGCGGAGTGTGCGCTGATATGAATATATTCTATTTGAGAATTTTACGAGAACCATTCAGGGGACTGCGAGAACATCCGACATCTTACAGAACCATTATGCCGTGTACAATGCCTTGTTGCTGATGAGGATGCATGGACTGCGAAATGTACCACAACGGTAATGCGATCGTAATAACCTGCACTATGACAGATTCGTGGAAGCCACATAATCTGCTGAACGAAAGCACGAGTTCAGAAGCAGTTATAACGCTGACACTGAGGCGGAGCTTTATTTACTGTGAAAGCTTACAGAAAGCACACTGCCGCTGGATGTCCACCCACTTGGACAGCCGCGCACTTTAGAACGCCGCTTCCGGGATGCGGGGACCCGCACCGGCCCTTGATCGAGTCCGCTCAGCGTATTAACGACGAGAGCCGGTCTGCCCGCCGGATGGATGTGCTTTTTTTAGGCGGTTGTCCACATCTGACTAAGTGAATACTGGGCTGGTAGTCATGACTCGCCTCACTTACAAAATTGCTTCAAATGGCTCTGAGCACTATGGGACTTAACATTTCATGTCATCAGCCCCCTAGTCTCAGAACTACTTAAACCTAACTAACCTAAGGACATCACACACATCCATTTCCGGGGCAGGATTTGAATCTGTGACCGTAGCAGCAGCGCGGTTCCGGACTGATGCGCCTAGAACTGTTCGACCACAACGGCGGGCTCCTCAGTTACACGAATCACAAACATTTCAAAACGTTCTCACACTTTCACAAGGATGTTAGACGCAAACAGATGGATTAGTAGGGGTGTTGGTTATCGCTGAAACAACCGTTTTTCTGTATACCAGTTTTTGTCTCCAGTTTAACCTGATTGTTAAAACTGCTCAAAACAACCAGTTTCTGAAGTAACCGATCTTCGGTTTTTTAATGCTACTATTTCCAAGTAAACGTAGACTCTGAAAAAAAAGATGAAACATTCTAAAGTGAAGCAGTAGGAAATCTCGGTCTATTTGGGGTTGAGACTATGGCAGATATCGGTCTCATTGTCTCTAAAAAAGATGGCGAAGATGAAGCTGACGGCAGGTGCGAAAGATCCCAAGTTGTAGACTTCCCTGCATCGTCACTTTGGGACCTATCAATTTTTCCGCCTGAAGCAACCACAAAATTAAGGGTTCAGCTGTTATCGCAAGTTTACAGCGTGTCCATAGAACTACAGTTGTGTCAATCAAATTTACCTCGTCTTTCAATAAACATTGTAAATCTTTCCTCCTTACATTACGTTGCAAGTTTATTGTGCCTCCACTCGTTTTTAATTTTTTAAAGCAAATAGAGCATTGTACTTCATTACTACTGCACTTCGTAAAATATTTCCATGCTAGGTATGGTGCCATACTGCAGTACAATCGATGTCTGAGGCCGATAGCGAGAAACTACCGTACAGATTAGATGGGGCCAAGTCTTGCACACTGCAAGTACACACCTACCGTCTAATAGGCCATCCAGTATGACAACAGGTTCGGTATTGTCTCTGCAATGTTATACTGATTCTTATGTCATGCCTTTGTTGCTAGTTTCTAACTACCGGCATTGTTATTACAATATCACTGATCACTTTTGCCAATATTTCAAAGTAATGGAAATTTTACGAATAAATACTACTCGTTTTTGGAAACAAGTGTTATTTTAAAGCCAAAAATTTTATCACTGCTGCTATGGAAAATTGATATGCCGGCTTCATTTACCCAGTTATTATTTAAAAAATAAAAAAAAAATCTGTTGTAACCGAGACCAAACAAATACCGAAAAGTACCGATAATTCAGAAGTAAAATGCCGGTACCTGTTTTAATCGGTCGATTTTTCCCATTCCTATGCATTACGCAATTTCCGTCTCGATGTGGCGGGGCGACGGGGTGGTGAGGGCTGGGGGGGGGGCGGGAGGGGTGGAGGGAGAATGGCAGGCGACAGGAAGGCCATCCGCCTACCCCTAAAACTTTGTCAAATCGATTTATTAGTATGCTAAGCCGATCCTTTGAAGATATGGCATTAGGTCAGGAAAGAGACTGCTATCAACCAATATCAACGAGAATTTTCGTGGCAGATTAAAAAGGTGTCTAGATGTGTGACTCTAAGCTGGAAATCTGATTTTCATGGGCAATTATCTAACTAGGTACGGCTCACGTTTCGCCTTCACACACCCACCTCTGCAATTAAATCTCTCCTACCTCACGCCTTCTACTCGCGACAGATTGGGACTAGAAGGACAAGGACACATCAGCTGGAAAGGAACTTCTTTGTGCAGTTGACGGCAATTCCAGAATCAGAGTAAGAAAATTATCTGCGACATGTAATGTTGACCACAAGTCTGTCTGGAGAGTGCTACATGAAAATCTGCTGTGTCCATATCACGCACAACGTGTGTAGGCATTATCAATCAACGGAAGGCATTCTGAACATATTTACTGTTGCGACACGAGTGCTATGGTCTTACTGCGAACTGGTGGTCGAGTGTGAGTGAGGGTCCAGTTTACAACTGGAGGAGTCAGTGACACAGCGACGTTTGTAATAACATTTACACTCCTGGAAATTGAAATAAGAACACCGTGAATTCATTGTCCCAGGAAGGGGAAACTTTATTGACACATTCCTGGGGTCAGATACATCACATGATCACACTGACAGAACCACAGGCACATAGACACAGGCAACAGAGCATGCACAATGTCGGCACTAGTACAGTGTATATCCACCTTTCGCAGCAATGCAGGCTGCTATTCTCCCATGGAGACGATCGTAGAGATGCTGGATGTAGTCCTGTGGAACGGCTTGCCATGCCATTTCCACCTGGCGCCTCAGTTGGACCAGCGTTCGTGCTGGACGTGCAGACCGCGTGAGACGACGCTTCATCCAGTCCCAAACATGCTCAATGGGGGACAGATCCGGAGATCTTGCTGGCCAGGGTAGTTGACTTACACCTTCTAGAGCACGTTGGGTGGCACGGGATACATGCGGACGTGCATTGTCCTGTTGGAACAGCAAGTTCCCTTGCCGGTCTAGGAATGGTAGAACGATGGGTTCGATGACGGTTTGGATGTACCGTGCACTATTCAGTGTCCCCTCGACGATCACCAGTGGTGTACGGCCAGTGTAGGAGATCGCTCCCCACACCATGATGCCGGGTGTTGGCCCTGTGTGCCTCGGTCGTATGCAGTCCTGATTGTGGCGCTCACCTGCACGGCGCCAAACACGCATACGACCATCATTGGCACCAAGGCAGAAGCGACTCTCATCGCTGAAGACGACACGTCTCCATTCGTCCCTCCATTCACGCCTGTCGCGACACCACTGGAGGCGGGCTGCACGATGTTGGGGCGTGAGCGGAAGACGGCCTAACGGTGTGCGGGACCATAGCCCAGCTTCATGGAGACGGTTGCGAATGGTCCTCGCCGATACCCCAGGAGCAACAGTGTCCCTAATTTGCTGGGAAGTGGCGGTGCGGTCCCCTACGGCACTGCGTAGGATCCTACGGTCTTGGCGTGCATCCGTGCGTCGCTGCGGTCCGGTCCCAGGTCGACGGGCACGTGCACCTTCCGCCGACCACTGGCGACAACATCGATGTACTGTGGAGACCTCACGCCCCACGTGTTGAGCAATTCGGCGGTACGTCCACCCGGCCTCCTGCATGCCCACTATACGCCCTCGCTCAAAGTCCGTCAACTGCACATACGGTTCACGTCCACGCTGTCGCGGCATGCTATCAGTGTTAAAGACTGCGATGGAGCTCCGTATGCCACGGCAAACTGGCTGACACTGACGGCGGCGGTGCACAAATGCTGCGCAGCTAGCGCCATTCGACGGCCAACACCGCGGTTCCTGGTGTGTCCGCTGTGCCGTGCGTGTGATCATTGCTTGTACAGCCCACTCGCAGTGTCCGGAGCAAGTATGGTGGGTCTGACACACCGGTGTCAATGTGTTCTTTTTTCCATTTCCAGGAGTGTATTTTTCGTGCAAAGTGTACAGAGTTGAAAGTGTCTTCAGAGATGCAGTAGGTAGCAGTGCGTAAGTTCAAGTGCCATGAAGGAGAGTTGGTAGCTTGTCAGCGAGTCGTGAAATCGCCGAGACAGGTCAGTGCCACTGCAGAGTGATGTGCTGGCGACGGTGGCGGTTTGTGGAAGGTGCTGCCCGGTCAGTCGCTCTGCGGCGGCACAGTACGGCTCTGCACCTCAGGGCTCCCGAAAACAGACCGTCGTGCGCTCAGGTGGAGACTGGCGGTTGTGGTCCAGGATCTCGGTTGTAGTGAACACTAGGTCCTCGTTACCCACCAAGGATCGACCAAGACAGCAGCAGACGCTCACCCGTCGGCAGAATGCTGCGTGGATGCATCACACCTGGTTGATGCGAAGATGGCAGCTTGTAGATCATCTGCCTTTGCATATGATACTATAGGAGGGTTACCGCATACCAGTCCTCCCATTCACGATGATCCACTAGGCAGCAACGGCAGATCACGGCTATGATATGCATCAGGTTGGCTGCAGCTCTGTGTTGAAGGCAGCAAGCAGGTGGCAGTTGACCATGATCGATCAGCTTGTTGTGGTTTCACTGAAACTCAATAGACTATCATTCCCTGTGGTTCTAGTGATACGCATGCAATGGCAGCATGACTGAACATGTTGTTGAACTCTTAAGGCCTCGCTATTAAAGGAGCGAGCCCGCGGTATGACCTGGTGGCTCTGATTGTCTGAGCGCATATGCCCTCATTTATCGGACCCATCAGTGCTTCTTGCCTCATTGTGGCAGCTGAGATCAGTTCTCTCTGCCTTCATTTGATTTTGCAGTGGTACTTGGGTAGTGAAGGCACGTAGCATTACCTCACAGTATCTTGTTGTGCAGCACAGCAATAATTACGTTTCCGCCTGCTTCGCTCCGAGGTCCGTGCATAGTCGACACCATTCGGCACATCGACTAGCGTTAGTCTACTCTGTTCTGAGATCGCCTAGCAGAACTTTTTAAAAAGTTAAAAATGTACGCCGGCCGGAGTGGCCGTGCGGTTCTGAGCGCCGCAGCCTGGAACCGAGCGACCGCTACGGTCGCAGGTTCGAATCCTGCCTCGGGCATGGATGTGTGTGATGTCCTTAGGTTAGTTAGGTTTAATTAGTTCTAAGTTCTTGGCGACTGATGACCTCAGAAGTTAAGTCGCATAGTGCTCAGAGCCATTTGAGCCATTAAAAATGTACACTGAAATTATTCTGCTGTCCATCAGTGCTGTGCTGATACATTTTTTTCCTGTGTGTTTCCGATGATTAATGAGTTGAATAGTTGTAGAAACTGAGACCTGACATGGAAATAAAACATTTCTTGACCCCTGTCAATTAATCAACAATTGACGGCACAGTTGAATTCTCGCCCCAAGTAGCACGCAGCTTCAGAGCATCTCTTGTGTTCCTGTGTCGCTGAGGGCGCTCATATTTGCTTAGAGCGCTAACACCGAGGTGGAGTGTGGCCAGGTGCAACAACAGAGGGCAGTCTGTTGACCAAAACTGTTTCGAGAACAACTTGACCCGGTATTAGGCAGCCATGGGCAGCGGCGGGCAAGAGTTTGGTTTCGGTACTGGGCGTGGATGGCGCGCCACAGGAGCTTGTTTGTTACTGGCGTGCCTGACGCACGGACCAGGAACTGGCGGTGACAGCACAGCTCTGTATAGTTGGTGGACGGGGCAGCCGCTATCGCCATCAGTGAAGAGAGCCTCAGTGGAACGGAAGGAGTTCGGAAAGGTGTAAACGGTCAATCGATGCCGACCGTTCATACGCCTGATTTCCTCTACAAAGTAATAAGGCTAGGGAGAAGCAAAGAGAAATTTAGCTGAAAAACAAGACCAAGCTGTAAATGGCAGATTAACCGTGTACTGGTTGCTTCGGAACCTGTTATAGGAAGAAAAAAATAGTGCGACACAATAGCCTGGAGCACACTACGGGAAGAAGTACCTGTCCTCACTAGCATGTGCGGTGACAGAAGGCGACAATAGACTGGCCGCCAATGACCATCAAGGCGACACTGCCGTTATTCAAGAAATGATAAAAATGTTGTGACCATCAGTTGTTGTATCGTCGAACTAGCTGACAGACGTAAAGCTCATATGCTGCGCCAGGCCAGGCTATTTAAAGAAAACTGCTGTTAATATGAAATGAAGCATTTGAATGTGCGTAGGGAAATAATGATACATTGTGTGTAGTGTTTATTTAAAAAATATATTTCAAGTGCATTGTCCAGTATTTGGTGCTTCTTGTACCATTTCAGACACGAAATTGAATATTTTTCAATTATCGTTACTATTCCATAACACTGTAATATTGATTACATAAGTTACTAATAATTATTTGTTTTCAAATACTACCATTAACATAACCATGTAGGCTTTCGCGGCCAGTGTCAAGATTATTAAACTACTTCTGGATGTTGTACCGCGGCACCGTATAAAATATAAAACACTTTTAAATCTATAAATTACAAAAAAAAAAAAAAACTAGCATTAATGGGTGTCACGGTGTGGTGGAAGTTACAGCTTGCGAAACAAATGTATGAACGACATATTTCACGCATAGTGCACCCACTACACGCACACTTTCTACTTTGTACCATGCATCTACTCATATGAAAATATAACTTATACGTGTACGTTACATATGCTTACATGTCTCACGAAAATGCTTATTTCAATTTGTACCAGACACTGCTTCATTATTCGCTTCGCTACAGACAAACTAACAAACTGACAGCACAACAGTAACTACGTAATGCCTACTTCACTGCTGTAGACCTTATCTTGTGTTCTTGTTCTTGTTCTTCTTCTTATTATTATTATTGTCGTTAGTGGCAGTGGTCAGGCACACAGCTATGGCAGCCTGAAGTCTTCCAATTTCTGTCAGTTTAGAAGCAGGGAGTCCAGTAAACAGGCGAAGTAAAAACAATAACTGTAGTACATATGTTGTACCTTGGGAGCGCATGATGTCGGTGAACCAAACGTCGCTGGGGAGAGGAGTGGGACACAGGAAATACGTTTTGTAACAAGTCCCTAGCGTCAATGTAGATACACTACTGGCCATTAAAATTGCTACACCAAGAAGAAATGCAATGATAAACGGGTATTCATTGGACAAATATATTATACTTGAACTGACATGTGATTACATTTTCAAGCAATTTGGGTGCATAGATCTTGAGACATCAGTACCCAGAACAACCACCTCTGGCCGTAATAACGGCCTTGATACGCCTGGGCATTGAGTCAAACAGAGCTTGGATAGCGTGTACAGGTACAGCTGCCCATGCAGCTTCAACACGATACCACAGTTCACCAAGACTGGCGTGTTCTGACGAGCCAGTTGCTCGGCCACCATTGACCAGACGTTTTCGATTGGTGAGAGACCTGGAGAATGTGCTGGCCGGGGCAGCTGTCGAAAATTTTCTGTATCCAGAAAGGCCCATACAGGACCTTCAAAATGCGGTCGTGCATTATCCTGCTGAAATGTAGGGTTTCACAGGGATCGAATGAAGGGTAGAGCCACGGGTCGCAACACATCTGAAATGTGCCGTCAATGCGAACAAGAGGCGACCGAGACGTTGCATGGGGGCTTAATTAATATAGAATGCAAATAATTTTAATTTTTTGCTTTAGTAGCTGTCTGTCCGATTACGAAGTCTCGTAAACGGTTGGCCCTGACTAGTATTATCACGCAATCTGACTGCATACAACAACAACAAGGAATGAAATGGAAATTTTCATTAACACAATTAATTAATTAAGTCCCCAGCAACTATAAAACCGACGAAACCAAAGCACAAGTGTAACTGTTCTGTGTGTGGGAGTATGACTCAACGTACGCATCTGGCACGGTTCTTCTTCAACAACACAAGAAATTTTAAATATCATTTATACTGAATTAATTAAAGGAAATAGAAATACCATAATTACTCAAGAAAACCAGAATTACACTCTAATCCCAGAACACAAGCCAGATGCTTTGTTGACTGAACCTGTAATGAAGCATTATTTACGACATTAAATAATGAAAAATAAATCAGGTTTCGTTACCTTCATATATTGACCAAAATCACTCTAATCATTACAATATATCTCCACATCGACTCGCTATTACCACATCTCAACAAGAACTTTTCAGTATCACATCTCAGCAAGCACTCCCTACTAGCACATCTCAACGAACACTCTCTGCTACGAGTTCTTAACAAGCACTGACTACCACGAGCTCTCCCCAAGCACTGACTACTACGAGTTCTCAATAATCACTGCCAGTGGAGGCGGCGGAACAATACTCTCTAGCGCGATCTCTGGCGCTGTGGCTCAGTGTAGCAACCTTTCATATGCCCTTCCTCCACGGGCTAGAATTTGATGGTATTTTTGCCAGCATTGGTGGTGAAAATACCACCAAATTCGTCAAAAAAATACAGACAAAAATAAAAGATAATATTAATGCGTAAATATCATATAACTAGATAAAATTTTGGCTTTGCACTGACCTTTCAATAACCTAATATATAAAATACAGTAAGCAATACAAATTCTTTCATACAAGTGACTTTACATAATAGTTTACACAAGTATTATGTGGTTAAACAGTTCAATCAATAGCGTCAGCAATGACGAATATGTGCAGGTAAGAGTCTCATAACTTTTCACAACAGTAATACACAAAAAATCAGTTTATACAAATATTCACATAAACGCTTTCCATAGCCCAAGAAACAAGTAGTTGACAGTTCCAGCAGTAGCACCCATCAATGGTCAACAGGTGCAAATACCAACAAGTGACATTTTTTCAGTAGAAACAGTCCATCAGTGGCACCCAGTAATGTTGAGTAGGTGCAGACACCAACAAGTAACACCATTTCAGTATAAGCAGTTCCATTAGTGGCACCAGCAATGTTGAGCAGGTGCACACAGCAACAGGTGACATCTTTTCAGTAGAAGCAGTCCATCAGTGGCACCCAGCAATGTTGAGCAGTTGCAGACCGCAGTCCATAATATTCACTTTCACTAATCACACTGTTCATCAGCAGAAATTAAACATGTTCTAGTGGCACCAATCATGTAGAAAAATTGCAAATAACAGTCCATAATATTCCCTATCACTAATCACACAGTTCATCAGCAGAAATTAAACATGACTAAATGTCACACATCATGTTGAAAAGTGCAGCACCATCACTAATCAGACAGTTCAGGCATGAACAATAGTTTGAATACACATACAATGCTTTTACACTAAACATACAAATCATAATAAACACACAAATGATATCAGATAATTGTCATATTAAATATTACAAATACACAAATATCAGTAAACCTATAATTTTTATGGGTGTCAGTGCAAGCCACAACAAACAAGTAAAATAATATTTAGGAGATAGGTTGGGATCACTTCTCTGGGATTATAAAAGGAAAACACACAAAACACACTCACTCATCTTTCATCCACATTAGTGCTACTGTGTAATTTAATAGTGTTAACTGTGTAAATGCAATTCTGTCAAAATTTTATGTTCATCATGTGTATCAAGTAGTAGTGGCAGCAATGTATAACAGTCAATAATAGTTAGTCAACGTCATAGTCATCATGTCAAGACCAATGTTTGCCAAGCCAGATCAAAATGTACGGTTGCTGAACAACTGTCAGTGAGCCAAGATATGCAAATACTTCCTCTCTTCAAAAAAAGTATATACTGCTTAGTGATTTAACAAAGTGTGTGTGTAGACAATCTTCCTTCTACTTGAGTGTTCTAATCTGCCATCTTTATCCTCCTTGTTCCATATAGACCAACAAAAAAAAATGCTCCTCACTCACTTCACCTCTTATCCACCAAAACTCCAATAATCATCAGCATCACATAATCTCAATACTTCAATAATACCTCTTCAATACGTCGATCATCAATATCATTTACCTTACCTCTTGTCCACGAAAACTCCAGTAATCATCAGCATCACATAATCTCAATACTTCAATCATACCTCTTCAATACGTCGATATATATAACCTCATTGCCAATATCATTTCACTTCCATAACAACCCTTTCCTCTAGTCAGTCTCCTCGAACAAGTGCAGACAAAATCCTAATGCAAACCTCAATTCATCATCTCATACAATCCGAAGACACAATGTCAACACACAACCTCTCGTGTAATCCATCTGATCCAAATCTGCTACTCATTATAAATTATAAGATACATTTTGTTTACCTTGTCCATCATTAAATAAAAGAAATGCGTACATGACCTCTAACAGACTTAGTTCGAATAACTCTCAGTAATTAATTACGATTACGGAGTGTGAATGATCATAATATTTCACAGTGTGTACACCACTTCAAGAATCATGGCAGAAGCAAACATGTGGAGTATTTCTTGTGTCAAGTGTCACTTCCTATTTCAATTACTCACGAAAAATGCAGTGTAATAACTGTCGATGGTCTAAACCTAGTGTTGGTATGTCATGTCGTTATCTTCCTTCCTATTAGCATAAATTTATACAGCTTCCATAAAACCTCCAGCTCATGTGACTTCTATGAAGTTTCTCGTACTAATGTCGTTCGTCGAATTATAGCAGTTCATTTTCTTATCTTAAAAATATAAGGCACTGAGCGTAAGCAAAACATGCAATAGCGAGTAAATATACCAGTAGAGAACAGAATGTCAACAAATGGATACAGCACAATTCCTACAACGAGGCTCTGCCAAGCGAACAATCTATAATTAATACCACAGTGTAACCTAAACTCTATGTATGTAAACAGTATATCAGCATTTCTATATTCTAAATTAAAGAGTAGTTATGACAACAAAACAGAAGTGTGTAAATATGCAATCCATACGCACAGCAGCAAACATATATCTTATGTAATAAACAAGTCATTAGCATCATTCCGCATAAGCAAATAAATGTTCATATGTAATCTTAATAAGTAAACATGAAGGCGCAAGCAGATAAATCACGAAGTGTAACCTACATACCTAACTACAGTCAGCACAATTAATCAGGTGACAAATATAATTTAAATAAATAAGCACAGCAGGCACATAATAGAAAAATATGACATCAGTGAAAAAGCAGTGCAGCCAAGCGATGCATAATATATACAAATAACAAGCCTGTTCATTAATCAATCATCGTCAAAATCAGTAAATGTACACAAGCACGTCGCTTCACAAGTAAATTCATAGAACATGAAATTTAGCACAAAGTATGAGTCACGTAATCGCAAGCAGCAAATTACGTCTAAAGTACGTACCTAAGTGGAAATATGTTACCTGAAAAATAAACTCAATTAATAGTTACCCTTTTTTAGTTTATTACTTTTTTCTTTGAAATTACATTCTTCCTGAAATTTTCTCCATAGCAAGTCGTCTTAAAGTCGGACACGCACAGAATTTACCTGAAGGTCTTAAATATTTTACACAACCGTATCCTGAAAAATACTGAACGTTAATAACATAATTTATAAAGTCACCATAGCTTTATACAGAATTTAGTCGCAGAAATTAGACTGTGTATTTGTTTACGTCTGTCAGTGCATTCGCACTGAGCGCTCGATCAGCTGTAGGCGCGTGACGTAGAAAGTGATTGTTTGCGGTCAACGACTGCCTTGTGCGGCGCGCAGACTTCACTGTTGCTTTGAGTACGCGCCGCCGCCAGAACACGGCGCGGTATCCTTGTATTCTCTGCATGTTTACATGTAGCTGTTAGTTTCTCTAAAGTATGTCATTCCACAAAAATTTTAACGTTTGATATATGATGTATTCCTTTAGAGCGTCGTGATTTAAGAGTTTCTACTTCAACAGTGTTATCATGAATGATTTTGCGAACTCTATATGGACCGTTATAAAGCAGAAAAAATTTGCGACACAAGCCTTTTCCTTTATGAGACAAACGGTGGGACTTAATTAATACCTTCTGACCAACTGACAAAGTTTTTAAACGACCAGGACGCTTAGCTGATTTCTCTCTTCTAGCAGCCGCAGATGCAATATTTTGTAGAGCCAGGTTGACAACTTCAGAATGCCGCAGTTTCCGTGAAGGCGGAAAAGGAACGATTTCAGAAATGCGATTTGTTGGTACTTTATTTTTTAATATCAATAGAGGCGGTAAAGAAGTTGAGTCATTAGGAAGTTCATTCAGAATGTTTTGAAAAATATGAAGATACTGATCCCAAGTTCTGTGATTCTGATGACAATAAAGATGGCACAATTTATTGATTTCCTTCATCCATCTCTCTGAAGCATTAGATTGAGGGTGAAAAAGTGAAATAAAAATTGGTTTAATCTTATGACGCCGTAGAGTACAAAGCCAAATTTTAGAGCGAAACTGTGATCCATTATCTGATATAACCTTATCAACATGACCAACTTCTTTAAGAAAATGTTTGATGAAAGCATTAGATACTGAACGAGCTGTTGCTTTGCGTAAAGGTGTAAAACACACATATTTTGATGTCAATTCCACTGCTACGAAAATGTACGCAAAACCATTAGTAGAATGAACCACTGGACCGAACAAATCGACTGCAGCCATATCCTTTAATTTCGCTGGAATGATAGGAAACAACGGTGCTCTGTGAGAAACAGTTGGCGACTTAGCCTTTTGACATAATTTGCATTTGGCCAGAACGGATCGAATACGTTTTTCCATATTACTGAAGTAGCAATTTTCTCGTAATTTATGAAAGCATTTTCTGGGACCAAAGTGCGCATAACTGAAATGTGTAAACGAGGTGTGGCCAAATCATCCAATCTAACAAAGCGTCTAAGAAAATTACAGACACCAAGGAAACTACGAACATCACGTTTTGTGGAAGGAACAGCATAATTACGAATAGCGTCTAGTTTCTCTGGATCAGGAAGAATACCTTCTGTAGAAATAATGTGACCGAGAAATTTCACCTGAGAACGACCAAATTCAGATTTTTCCAAGTTCACTGTCATGCCAACTCTTGCAAAAATACGTAATAATGAATCCAAAATTTTGTTGTGCTCACTCCAAGAACGTTTAGCAATAAGAATATCGTCAACATATGAAGTAATATTGTCACGAAGATAAACAGGTAAAATTTCATTTAAACTACGAATGAATGCTGCAGAAGATACAGTAAGTCCAAACGGTAACTTCCGAAGTCACTTTTGAGTAAAACAGTCAAATCCGGTTATTGTTTACCTACTGTCTAGATAGATGGATAGTAGAAGAGTTGTTTTTTATAGATGCAAAGAATAGTGAAAGAGTAGGCAGCGGTGCAGAAAACTAAAAGGGAAATAGCACCACTACAGCTCGGGGCCCTGTGAACGCTACGGCACATATTCACTTAGTGTAGTGAATCCCCTGAGGACTTTAATAGCTGCACATAATTTCCAGTTTGTGACTTTGTGGCACATCTGGCGGAAGTGCGTACGTAAATTGATCTAACCATGAACATGGATGTATGTCATTCTTAGAATTACGAAAGATCTGAAATTTCCGGACAGTCAAAAAGTGTTTATAGTCAAAGTTTTCGCCTCGTGGCGACAAAGACCTACCGCGTCTGTCCCAGTCCCAATGTCGATTATTGTCAAGTTCGCGCGCCTGGCGCTCTCTTGTTGCATCCCGTAAATGAAACAAATTATTTTCTTCAAACCCCTCCGCTAACTGTGATTCCAAATTTCTTTTGCTGTCTTTTCCTACGATTTCGCTTTCAATATGTTTGTCTTGCTTTAGTAATGCCTCAAATTCCCTTTTGACGCGTTCATTAAATTTTCCTTGATTTTCCACATGCTTATTTATGTTCTGGTACGTTTCGGTTTCTGCAAATGGTAATGGAGCTGTATCATCTGAATCTCTCTCCCCATTTAAACTAAGACTTGTCAGTTTATCTGAAATCTCATCTCTTTCCAATAAGTTTACGTCTTCCATAAGTGTCGCAACTCGGGTTTCGGTATTGTCACATTTAGTAGTTAACTGTTCACACTGTTGCATTAAATTATTTATTCTGTCATTTGGTACGGATTCCTCGATTTTCTCAAATATTTCTTCCTTATCGTGTGCACGTTGTAAATTTAATTCTGAAAAATTTTGTACTATCACGCGATCTTTTTCTTCCTGTTCTCTATCCTGTTCCCTTTGCCTAATCTCTACTGCAATTAATCTATTATTGTGAGAATTCAAAATCGGTTGTACTTCTTCTGTGATTTCTTTCTTTGATTCATCTTTCATGTTTTTGAAACATGTCCCTGTTCGTGAGCCTAACTGTGTTTCCATTGTTTCCTTCTCGGTTTTACTTGTTCCTATTTGTGAGCCTAAGCGTGTTGTCATTGCTTTCATCTTTGTTTTTAATTCAGATCTCAAAGTTCCCATCTCTGTTTTAATTGTTCCTATTTGTGATCCCAGTGAGCCTAACCGTGTTTCCATTGTTCCCATACCAGTTGTAATTGTTCCTATTTCTGTTTTTAATTCAGATCGAAAATTTAATATTGCACTCATCAACTGCTCCATACTAACTTGTTCGAAATTCTTTTCACCCCTAACATTTCCCGCAAAACCAGTTTCCTTCGTCATGGCTGTAAAGCTATCTGTGTTCGATACTGTTTCAGAATCTTCTATCGTTAATCTCGTATTCTGTGAATTTTCTGATTGAGAAAAATTTTGAAATGGTTCCGGACTATTTTCCCGACTTATTACATTGTTTTCAACTCCATTATTCATCATACTGTTTTCCTCTGTTGGCGAGTTCGCCATGTTAACAATTTCGTCATTCTCACTATCCATCATTTTTGCCTTTTTCATCGATCGCGTAATCATTTACAAAACATACAAAACTCGTCACTATATGAAAATTACACACAATGACATTTTATCTCCAACAATACCATTCACACGAAATGTTTCCCTCAAACACGATTAATCGAACATTGAAATAATTGCACTAATTGTCAAACCCGTAGACAAGACAACAGAAATGAAATTTTGCAAAATAAATACCATTAGAAGAATGACAATTACCAAATCTACACATGCAAATAGACTACAATTACTAAACTACAAATTACTACAACAATACTACTGTCTACTATTTTTACAATCAGAAGAACTCCAAGGGACGATCCGAAGCAGCGGTCGCCACGTGCATGGGGGCTTAATTAATATAGAATGCAAATAATTTTAATTTTTTGCTTTAGTAGCTGTCTGTCCGATTACGAAGTCTCGTAAACGGTTGGCCCTGACTAGTATTATTACGCAATCTGACTGCATAGAACAACAACAAGGAATGAAATGGAAATTTTCATTAACACAATTAATTAATTAAGTCCCCAGCAACTATAAAACCTACGAAACCAAAGCACAAGTGTAACTAAAAATGGTTCAAATAGCTCTGAGCACTATGGGACTTAACATCTATGGTCATCAGTCCCCTAGAACTTAGAACTACTTAAACCTAACTAACCTAAGGACAGCACACAACACCCAGCCATCACGAGGCAGAGAAAATCCCTGACCCCGCCGGGAATCGAACCCGGGAACCCGGGCGTGGGAAGCGAGAACGCTACCGCACGACCACGAGATGCGGGCACAAGTGTAACTGTTCTGTGTGTGGGAGTATGACTCAACGTACGCATCTGGCACGGTTCTTCTTCAACAACACAAGAAATTTTAAATATCATTTATACTGAATTAATTAAAGGAAATAGAAATACCATAATTACTCAAGAAAACCAGAATTACACTCTAATCCCAGAACACAGGCCAGATGCTTTGTTGACTGAACCTGTAATGAAGCATTATTTACGACATTAAATAATGAAAAATAAATCAAGTTTCGTTAACTTCATATATTGACCAAAATCACTCTAATCATTACAATATATCTCCACACCGACTCGCTATTACCACATCTCAACAAGAACTTTTCAGTATCACATCTCAGCAAGCACTCCCTACTAGCACATCTCAACGAACACTCTCTGCTACGAGTTCTTAACAAGCACTGACTACCACGAGCTCTCCCCAAGCACTGACTACTACGAGTTCTCAATAATCACTGCCAGTGGAGGCGGCGGAACAATACTCTCTAGCGCGATCTCTGGCGCTGTGGCTCAGTGTAGCCACCTTTCAACGTGTAACCAATGGCACCCCATACCGTCACGCCGGGTGATACGCCAGTATTGCGATGACGAATACACGTTTCCAATGTACGTTCACTGCGATGTCGCCAAACACGAATGCGACCATCATGATGTTGTAAACAGAAACTGGATTCATCCGAAAAAATGACGTTTTGCCATTCGTGCACCCAGGTTCGTTGTTGAGTACACCATCGCAGGCGCTCCTGTCTGTGATGCAGCGTCAAGGATAACCGCAGCCATGGTCTCCGAATTGATAGTCCACGCTGCTGCAAACGGCGTCGAACTGTTCGTGCAGATGGTTGTTGCTTGCAAACGTCCCCATCTGTTGACTCAGGGATCGAGACGTGGCTGCACGATCCGATACAGCCATGAGGATAAGATGCCTGTCATCTCGACTGCTAGTGATATGAGGCCGTTGGGATCTAGCACGGCGTTCCGTATTACCCTTCTGAAACCACCGATTCCATATTCTGGTAACAGTCATTGGATTTCGACCAACGCGAGCAGCAATGTCGCGACACGATAAAATGCAATCGCGATAGGCTACAATCAAAGTCGGAAACGTGATGGTACGCATTTCTCCTTACACGACGCATCACAACAACGTTTCGCCAGACAGCGCCGGTCAACTGGTGTTTGTGTATGAGAAATCGGTTGGAAACTTTCCTCATGTCAGCACGTTGTGTGTGTCGCCAACTTTGCGTGAATGCTCTGAAAATCCAATAATTAGCATATCACAGCATCTTCTTTCTGTCGGTTAAATTTCGCGTCCGTAACACGTCATCTTCGTCGTGTAGCAATTTTAATGGCCAGAAGTTTAGTTACCTTTCTCGTCTGAGTAAGGCTCGTAGGTAGCACTCACAATCCACTTAGAATTGCTTCGTCTTCCATAAGAAAATGTTGCTAGAAATAAGCAGTGCCAGTTATTTCATTGACTCTCTAGTTCGTGTTCTAATAAAACACATACAAAAGCTAAATAATCATTTATCTTTCACCGTTTTGGAACAGAAGAGTTTTAAAAAAAGCTATTTTTCATTCAGAAGTTTAGTAAGGAGCTAATTTTGATGTTGATGAGGTGAAGGGGGTGAGGGGGAGGGGAGGGTACCAGCCAATGTGTGATTACACTTTGGGGTAATCGTCTCAGAAGTGTTGGGAACCGCTGGTTTAATGTGACCTGTGTTACCCTGTAGTGCAGACGGCTGTGTCAGGACCGGCCTATTTAAGCCAGTATGTTTGTGAAATACAGCGAAACCGCTGCTGGGTCTGACGTATTCAGTTGGAAAGGTTACGTTTCGTTCAACCGTGTTTAGTGAGAACTTTTATTTGTCACTGCTTCGGCTTTCACTGTTTTACTGCCTTTATGCACTGTTTCGAACAGAGTGTACTTAATGTTGGTGTTTTATTTCTCTTGTATTGCTTGTCTAGTGTAAGTAAAATTACGGCTTTGTTTGGGTACATTTTAGGACTGGGTTCTGGGATACGATCCTTTGTTGAGCATGTTCGATTCCTCTTTTTCTGTGTACTCCTGTTTATGTGTTTTAATTCATGATCATAAGACAAAGGAAATGAATTTTTCCGCGATGATTGTGATTATTTTATGAATAAGGCTGCCTAAATTGCTTAATAAATTTCTATACTTATTACTCCGTTTTCGGCTACTGCCATAATCAAATGTCAAAACACCGTAGAAATTGCAAAACAACTTTCAGCGTCACTATTAATACCTATGACCCAATGGAAAACAGCTGGTACGCTAGAGGGGCCCAGCTGCACGTCTACAAACCACAAGCCCGTAACTTAAGAGAATTACTCGACCTGTGCGTAAACATCTGGCGTCACATACCTCCAGAGACTTAGCGACGACTTATCGAATCCATGCCACACAGAACGGCTGCTGCACTAAGTTCCAAAGGCGGAACAACGCGATCTGAGCAGACGGTCATACTTTTTATGTCCCTAATTCTGGCAAAAACCGAGAGAGCTTTGCAGTATTCGTTGAATGCTGGACAAATAAATGCGAAAAACAATTCGTCGTCAATGTCTGAAATTATGTAAAAGAAATTCATATGACTTTATGCAGCAATTTTTTACTGTGAGCGACCCTCACGCCGTGGAGCAGAAATCAAATCAGTGTCTGGAAATCGTCGGTCCAGCACCAAAGAAGACAAAGTCTGAAAGGTTACGGCATGTGTTTCCTAGAATTTTAAAAAAAGCGAGTAGTGTACTTATTGATGCACTTGAGAATGGTAAACAAAGAGTTGGTGACTATCACGCAAGAGTCCACGTCCGTAGCTGATTGATCAGGGCGGCTGACTCCCATGCCGAGGACCTGGATTCGAGTCCTGATACTGTCAGGGATTTTTCCTGGGTTGGAGGACCGGTACGGCGTGCACTCAGCCTCGTGAGGCGAACTCAGGCGCTACTTGATCTGCGGTAGCGTTCTGGCTTCCCGCGCCCGAGTTCCCGGGTTCGATTCCCGGCGGGGTTAGGGATTTTCTCTGCCTCGTGATGACTGGGTGTTGTGTGATGTCCTTAGGTTAGTTAGGTTTACGTAGTTCTAAGTTCTAGGGGACTGATGACCATAGATGTTAAGTCCCATAGTGCTCAGAGCCATTTGAATTTTTGCTAGTTGATCGACTACTAGCGGTTCCAACATCACTAAACCCGACAGTGACGCGCCCCCTCCGTACCACATCAAATAATGCCATTGGCAGAGGATGACACGGCGGTCGATCGTGACCAATGCGCTCGTCTAGGGCAAAACGGGGACCCATTTTTTTTTTTTTTTATTTTTTTTTTAGCAGTCCTTAAGTATTTGAAGCGCGTACTCTAGGAACATCTACTCTATTCATCTTAATTGACACCCTTTGCTTTTCACGTTCTTCTGCGGCTAAAGAAACTGGTGAGTGGAAAACACATTATAAATTTGTACTGTGCATGAATTACAGAATCGAACTGCCGGGATGAGATGTAATCAACGAAAAAAATGTTGACCGAAACTCTGTTGAACCATTTCGAGAGAAACGAGTAGCGAAGCCTAGATGCTCTCTACTTATCCTCGTAACTCACTGATATCTCGGTGGAGAAGTGTAAATCGTCCGATTAACAGGATTCCCTCTTTCCTCTAATTACTGTCAGGGGTTCAGAGCTCTACAACCAGCTGAGTGGAATGTAGTGCTTTACAGATGCAGACTTAGAAACGCGCAAGAGTATCATGCCTACTAGTCGAAGGACAAATATCGAAACAACGCAAGATTTCTTACAGTGCCGCTTAATTAAATACGCTTAAGTGCAGCCACTTGAAATTTTGATTACGAAGACTTTGCATACGTACGTGACATTACGATTTTCCGATGTACTTGAGAAGTATGACAGTAACAAATTGCTACGATAACGGCTGCCGTGGAAGATAAGAGAGATTTGCTATAAAGGACACTAGCGGCTGCCAAAGGGTAGGTTGAGATCATGCGGAGCCGAGGTGGTGACGTGCAGCTGTGTGCCCTTGTGGCGGTGGCGCTGGCCGCCCTCCAGCAGGCACAGGCGGCCGCTTTGCCGCCCGCAGCAGGTACTGTTTGTTCTCTAAGGCTTTAATCTTGAATTTGAGCACTAAACCAGAATATTATCTCATCATCTTTGAGGTGTCTAAGATCCTGTACTTATTCATCGCGCCATGGTATTATGTTTTCTGGTTTCAGAATTTTCCATAGTTGTTCGTTTGAAAATGTCAGCCACACGTCATCATTGTATTCACTGTGAGGTGTTGTTCTTATTACCTATCCCGTATTATGGTCGCATGAATTTTGTCACCATCATAAACGCCTTCAAAAGTTTATTATTATTTTTTTTCTTAATGTGCTTCCCGTTGACCTAAGTGTATGGAATTTGGCAAGAATCAAGGTTTTACACTGTAAATACAGGAAAAAATCCGAAAATTGTTAATTTGTAAGTATATCACACGAAATTTTTTTTGTCGTTTGTTTTCCAACTGTCTGTCTGCCCGTCCGTGTGTCTGTTAAAATCCGTTTCTATGAGGAACGAGTAGACGTACCAAGGTGAAATTTATGTCACGTACTAACATGAATGGCCCCTTGGCGGTGCAATGAATGTAAGCTAAGTCAATGCCATTTATGTGACATATTTTGATCCTTGCAAATTCACTCATCAAAAACTATAGGGTACTTTCCGTTGGCCTAGAGCCATGAAACTTAGCAAGAACCAAGGTTTCGCAGTACCAGTAAAGGAGACAAAATTTACTGGGAGATGAAGAAGCTTGCACGGGATAGAGTAGCATGGAAAGCCGCATCAAATCAGTCTCAGGACTGAAGACCACAACAACAACAACAACATTTTAATATTCGCATACTCACTCATCAAAACCTAGAGGATAATTCTCGTTGACCTAAAACCATGAAATTTAGGAAGAATGTGGGTTTCACAGTGCAAGAAAATGAAAAAAAAATCAGAAAATTGTTAATTTTAAACTATATTACACGAAAACATATTTCTTTTGAAACTTCCTGGCAGATTAAAACTGTGTGCCCGACCGAGACTGGAACTAGCACTCCTGAAAGAAAGGATACTGCGGAGACATGGCTTAGCCACAGCCTAGGGGAGGTTTCCAGAATGAGATTTTCACTCTGCAGCGGAGTGTGCGCTGATATGAAACTTCCTGGCATTTAATCTGCCAGGAAGTTTCATATCAGCGCACACTCCGCTGCGGAGTGAAAATCTCATTCCGCATATTTCTTTTGTTGTTCGTTATCCGACGTAAAACTTTAAACATTCTCGGAAGTCTAGGCATTCCCAGGACCGATACCCTGCCAGTATTAATGTCGATAACAAGCAAAAATTGCCGAGATTGTCGACTTCTGGAATGGACGTACTGTGGTTCAAATGGCTCTGAGCACCATGGGACTTAACATCTGTCGTCATCAGTCCCCTAGAACTTAGAACTACTTAAACCTAACTAACCTAAGGACAGCACACAACACCCAGTCATCACGAGGCAGAGAAAATCCCTGACCCCGCCGGGAATCGAACCCGGGAACCCGGGCGCGCGAAGCGAGAACGCTACCTCACGACCACGAGCTGCGGACTCGGACGTACTGTGTATATACGTAATTAAGTACGTATGGAATCCTCACAGCGCAAAGTCCTACGCTCTCCTGACCATTTTTTTTGTATAAAACAGAAGAGGTATAAAATAAACTTTCATGCCATTCGAAACTAATTTCCATCATCATCATCATCATCATCATCATCATGTGCGTAATGTGAACCGTCCCTACCCCTCCTTTCTAGGCGCGGATACACTCTTATATACACTCAGCCTCCGAATGTGATCTTGAGAAATTCCTTGCCATGCCTGATACATCTAAAAAAAATGGTTCAAATGGCTCTGAGCACTATGGGACTCAACTGCTGTGGTCATAAGTCCCCTAGAACTTAGAACTACTTAAACCTAACTAACCTAAGGACAGCACACAACACCCAGCCATCACGAGGCAGAGAAAATCCCTGACCCCGCCGGGAATCGAACCCGGGAACCCGGGCGTGGGAAGCGAGAACGCTACCGCACGACCACGAGATGCGGGCTCCCTGATATATCTGTTATGTCAGTTAATCAAGACTGAGTAGCATTCTGTGTTGTCAAGCAATCTTCCATCTGACTGGCTGTACACCGTGAGGTGTCTGTTGTGTGCTGTATGGAATCAGCCGTAAACGACAGATGATAACTCGAGATTTCAGACCAGCTCCCAGCAATCTGTTCCCGACGGTTAGTTGTGGGCACACTGCCTGTAACCTCTGCCTTGATTCCAGCTGTTGTCATCCGTCATTCACCCAAGCCAGTCGAACAGTTCTACGATCTTCTAGTGGTGTAGCTGTTCTGGAGGAACACATACGGTACCTGCTCTTCTCGCCACGAAGTTCTCCTGAGTCCACCTCGTCACCAGGCGTTGTGCATTCACTGCACTGAAGCAGAATCCCTGTGCGATCTATCGGTATGGTGCACCCGTGTTCTTCACGCCAATGATTCGACGTTTCTCGAAGTCTGAACTGTGGCGATAAGCTGCACGATCGCGTCCTATGGGTACGCTGTGTTGCGACCTCCACCTGCGCAGTCCCAGGGACACCTGTCAGCCATCATGTACACTCATCACTCTTCATCTGTAACCATGGATTTTTTTCTATGCTGAAAATAAGCTCGCTTAAGGACGAAACAGTAATTGACATACTTCACAGAAATGGAAATTCTTGTGTAACAGTTCGGTAGTGTTAAGGGAGTGTATCCACGGTGTAAGACATTCCTTTTCCTTCAGTGTATTTCTGAATTGCTAGCAAATTTAGTTCTCTGATATTAATTCGATGCGGCCTTTCCCTTTCTCGTTATATTCGCTGAAACGTTTCAGTTATAGTTTTAATTTTTTACAATTCTCTCTATTGGAAAGTCCGTCTGTACTTGCATCTTTCCTTGCTTTCTTTTCCAGCTTTCACTGTAGCGTTCTATACATATTCTTTAATTTATTGGCTACATCACTGGCGTGCTTAAAAGATCGCGCCCTTGTACCTAAGCACAGTCTTTTACACAGGAGACACCTTGTAATCACACATTAAAGGTACATATCTAGTTTGAGCACTGTGTTTAAATGCTCATTCGAGAATAATCAACTTTTTTCAACAAAACATAGCTTATATTTATGCCTGTGTGACTTTCTTTCTTTATTTCTCGCAATCTTGCCTAATATGTACATTTATATTCTGGAAATATAGGAATCGCTATACAGTGTTTAACTCAACCAGTTCTAATCTCCACACACTGACCACTTCTTTTCGACGATGCGGAAGAGCGACTAACGATGCATCTTCGTGTAAGTCCGATTTCTCTTTCTGCAGAAGTGGTCACCGAGAAAGAAGATTGTGGGAGGAAGTAACGCATTTCTTGGCTCATCTTGCTCTCTGGAATTTTAATGCACCAAACATTTATAGCAACAGTCACCCATACAGCTGGCTGTTCATTCATGTGATGCTTTCGTGCTGACTGAAAAAATCCCTGACGGAAACTCTGTTCCATGTATTCAACTTCTTGAGTAAAGCACTCGAAATGTGAGGTGGAATAAGTAAATAATAGTAATGACTCTGGGCAATCTGTTCTACTTTTCATTTAATTTGTGAAGCCATAGGCTTAACCTAAAAAATGGTGATTGTAATTAAAACATCTCCACCTTCACAGTCTCGTGATCTGTCCAGTATTGTCCGCTCCTGGTAGCCGAGTGGTCAGTGCGACAGAATGTCAATCCTAAGAACACGGGTTCGATTCCCGGGAGTCGGAGATTTTCTCCGCTCAGGGACTGGGAGTTGTGTCGTCCTAATCATCATCATTTCATCGCCATCGACGCGCAAGTCGCCGCAGTGGCGTCATATCGAAAGACTTGCACCCGGCGAACGGTCTATCCGACGGGAAGCCCTGGTTATACGACATTTTCTTATTTATCAAGTATTATGTGGTATTCTTACACAGCTTGCTTTCGGCCTCAAGACGATTACTCAGCGATAGATATCCTTGCTCTGCATCTTTAAATGTGCATCTAGACAGACTTCTTTATCTCTGCTATGGCAGGGCATTACAGTGAGACACAAAAGTCATTAACATCAAAAGATAACATTGTTCACTACGTGTCTGAGCCGGCCGCGGTGGTCTAGCGGTTCTAGGCGCTCAGTCCGGAACCGCGTGACTGCTACGGTCGCAGGTTCGAATCCTGCCTCGGGCATGGATGTGTGTGACGTCCTTAGGTTAGTTAGGTTTAAGTAGTTCTAAGTTCTAGGGGACTGATGACCACAGATGTTAAGTCCCATAGTGCTCAGAGCCATTTGAACCACTACGTGTCTGACTTGGTAAGTTTCTATCAATTGCTGTTACTGGCGATTTCGGCCAGTAAACCTTCTTGAAACACCTAAAATAGAAATAATTTTTTGCAAACTTTAAAAATCTACGAAGTTTGTAAACAATAGTGCGGGAGTTGATATCACATGAATTCTTACAAACAAGTTCCATCTTGGCAAGGCTTTGCGAAAAGCACACAAGGTCATATATAGAACCCTAAAATGACCGAAAGTTTCATAATAATGGCAGTGGATTAAGTAGTGTGTTGCTTCCAAGGCTATTTGTTATATTTTATATATACCGATTGTATTATTGATTATTGCTTATTATACTTCAAAATGTTATCAGAGGATAAGCATATCATGCTCACGTGCACTACCATCCACTCACTTGATTATATAACTTTTTTCCGTTTCAGCCGGCCGCGGTGGTCTCGCGGTTCTAGGCGCGCAGTCCGGAACCGCGCGACTGCTACGGTCGCAGGTTCGAATCCTGCTTCGGGCATGGGTGTGTGTGATGTCCTTAGGTTAGTTAGGTTTAAGTAGTTCTAAGTTCTAGGGGACTTATGACCTAAGATGTTGAGTCCCATAGTGCTCAGAGCCATTTTTTTTATCCGTTTTAGGGTTGTTACCTGTCCTTTAGACCTCTACCTTACAGTCCACAAACGTCGAATTTACCTAATTAAAACAATGAAATAGCTTGAATTAATACTCCACCAAAAGGCAACTGAGAATCCCCACCTTCCAAAAGAAAAACGTCTGTAGACTAAAACTACTATCCAGCCAGATGTAGGAACTATCACACCTACAATGAGCTCATCCATCCTGTCCGTGCTATGCAGGTGTTGCATTTGTGTATATCACTCTTAAGCTTTTCCCATCTGCTCCAAACCCTTGAGCGCCCTGCACTGTCCCTTGCTTTCCGCTCCCCACCTCTATCCTGTATCAGCTGATAAAGTTCCCAAGTCACTTCAGGCAAGTGGAATACCTTCGTCAGTAGTCCTATTTTTTTTTTACGAAAAATCGAAACCCAACGTACTACTGTATGCTACATCCTTGAGAACAATGTCTTGCTGGTACGCCTGTGTCGCCACGTCCTCCCTTACTCCAGGGTAATTTCAACAATTCCCCACTGAGATCATTCTTGACATCTACGCCAGCTGTTAGTTATAAGCTACCCTACTTCTTTCTTTCTCCATATCAAGAATCCTATCCACCCTTTCCCTGAATTATACACCTCTTACCACCTTCGTTGCTTCTCTTCAATCGCATCTTTATACAAGTCTACAGTCCATTTCTCGATCAGCCTAAGAATTATCCCACAAGATTTCTCATATCAGATACATTTCAAGTACTTTAACTGTGAACCGAGCGAGGTGGCGCAGTGGTTAGACACTGGACTCGCATTCGGGAGGACGACGGTTCAATCCCGCGTCCGGTCATCCTGATTTAGGTTTTCCGTGATTTCCCTAAATCACTCCAGGCAAATGCCGGGATGGTTCCTCTGAAAGGGCACGGCCGCCTTCCTTCCCCATCCTTCCCTAATCCGATGAGACCGATGACCACGCTGTCTGGTCTCCTTCCCCAAAACCAACCAACCAACCAACCAACCTTTAACTGTGACTCATACGTTTATTCAACAATAGGAAAATGTTGTTAAAAAGAAAATTATGTATATGTTTTATCTTTAGTTATTTACATAAGAGTAGTTTTTACATTGTTATTGTTATCGTGGTCTTCAGTCCGAAGACTGGTTTGATGCTACTCTATCCTGTGCAAGACTCTTTATCTCCGAACAACTACTGCAACCTACATCTTTTTGAACTTACTTATTTTTCTCTTGGTCTCCCTCTATAATTTTTACCTTCCACACTCCGCCCTTCCTCCCCCAACTACAAAACTGGTGATTCCTTGATGTATAGAGAGTGTCTTATCAACTGATCCATCCTGTACTCAAGTTTTGCCAAAAATTTCTTTTCTCCCCAATTCTGTTCAATACTCCTCACTATTTACTTGCTCTACCCATCTCATCTTCACCGTCTTTCTGTAGCACAACATTTCAAAAGCTCCCGGTCCCTTCTTGTTTAAACTGTTTATCAATCACGTTTCACTTCCATATAACTGCAGACAAATATCTTCAGAAAATACTTCCTAACACTTAAATCTGCACTCGATGTTAACAAATTTCTCATCTTAAGAAATGCCTTTGTTGTCATTGCAAGTATATATTTTATATCCTCTCTGCTTCGACCATCATCAGTTATTTTGCTACTCAAATAACAAAACCCATCTACTACTTTTAGCATTTCGTTTCCCTCAGTATCCACTGATTTAATTCGACTACATTCCAATACCTTTATTCTGATTTTTTGGATTTTCGTGTTATGTCCTCCTTTCAAGACAGTGTACATTCTGTTCACGTGCTCTTCAAGTCCTGAATTTTAATTCTTTCTCCAAATTTTCCTTGGTTTCCTTTGCTACCTACTCAATATACAGATTAAGTAACGTCGGAGATAGGCTGCAATCCTGTCTCATTCACTGCTTTCCTTTCAAGCCTCTCGAATCTTAAAACTGCCATCTCGTTTCTGTACAAGTTGTAAATAGCCTTTGCTATCTGTATCTTACCTCTCCTACCATCAGAATTTCAAAGAGATTATTCAAGTCAATACTGTAAGACTTTTCTAAGTCTACAAACGCTAAAACGTAGATTTGCCTTTCCCTAACCTATCTTCTAACATAAGTCTTACATTCTTCTGGAATCGAAACTGATCTTCCCCGAGATCAGCTTGTACCAATTTTTGCATTCTTCTGTATAGAATTCGTGTTGATATTTTGCAACCATGAATTTTTAAACTGATAGTTCGATAATATTCACATCTATCAGCACTTGCTTTGTTTGGCATTGGCGTTCTTACTTTCTCCTTGAAGTCAGAGTATTTCGCTTGTCTCATTCATCTTGCACCGCACATATTGCACCGCATTCTTAATTTAAATATAAATTTCCGAAACCAGTCTGTGGACAAAATCGACCTATGCACACAGTTCAAGGAAATATTGTAGCTGCAATAAAGTCTTCACAGCTTTGCTGTCGCACAAAACCTTGGTGTGAGCGCTCACACTGTGATGTTACGCGGCAACAAACCCATGAAGATTTTATCGCATTGCCACGCCTCGAAAACTTTTATAGACACGAAACATGTAGCTGTTGGGCAGATGTCTTCTGCTACTAAAATGATTATACCGCTGATGAACAGTGCAAGCATCCACTATGTGCAAATGCTTCTGAAGACCACAGCGCCATATTCCTTACAAGTTGAGTGTGGACAGATGGGCAGAGACGAGCAGTTGGCGAGAAAATGAAGAAGTACTGGGAAGAACGGAAGAAAAAGAAACACCATAAGTCTTAAGTTGTATGCGGACCATAGCTGGCCAAATTCATAATAAAAAAAATGTATTTTAATAAATTTTTTGTATTTCATTGATTTAATAGAAGGCTAAAGAGCGAAAACATGGCAGCTGCCAGCGATACCCTCCCCGCCCCCATCTTGTGCAAAAGGGGAACGGAAATTGCTATGTCCGCGGACCTAACCGAATCACGCGCGCCCTGTCGTCGCTCAGCCCGGCCGCACATGCGCGGTGGTCGGCCTTGGCTTCACGTCGCGGCCGCCGGAGGTTCATGGCGTTATCTCCGGCTGAAGACGTCGCGCCATTCAATAGTTCTTGCCTGCAGCTCCCTCTATGGCCACAAGATATAACGGGAACACAGACCGGACGCCACGGCCACTCGCTCTTGCTCGCTAACTGTGTTAATATCGAAGTGTTATTGTATAGGGCGGCCGGAGTGGCCGTGCGGTTCTAGGCGCTACAGTCGCGAGCCGAGCGACCGCTATGGTCGCAGGTTCGAATCCTGCCTCGGGCATGGATGTGTGTGACGTCCTTAGGTTAGTTAGGTTTAATTAGTTCTAAGTTCTAGGCGACTGATGACCTCAGAAGTTAAGTCGCATAGTGCTCAGAGCCATTTGAACCATTTGTTATTGTATAGATCTTATATGACAACCTTGGGCTTAGAACTTGCAATAGACGGTGCCTGCTTCAGTGTGAAGAATAAAGATAATTAATCTTCCTGATTGCTGGCGCCTTACTTTGAGACTTATCTTTTCTCGGCCATTAGATCTTGCGTCACACCCCGGTCACGTCCTGCTACCAATTCCAACTTATGTTTGCCACTCCAGGCAGACATAAATAAATAACATACAAAATTTAGGTTATACATAGGATTTTGTGTGTTTTGACAAAGTTTTGCCATAATGCAACTTGTTTACTCATAACTTACGTATGTGATAAAAATTTCCACACTATGCTATTGTTTTCTAAATCTGAATATTCTTTAAAAAAGATTTAAATTTATAAAATGAGAAATGTGCAACAATATATTGGTTGAGTGAGAGTGTAGATTACCCAATCCCCTAAAAAAAATGTGTGTCCGTAACTTACAGCAATTACCCAACTGAGAAAAGGGTACCTACAGCTTAACACGTAGTCCGAACCGCCTGTTGTTTCCGGTGACTCCTCACAACGTTGAGAGGTGAAGGCTAGATTAAAGCGAATACTGAAAAGTCTGTGGTACGACCGAAATTCTATCACGAGACTTCTCGGTATCCTCACACACGCTTTATCACTAAGCCACCAGGCCCCACATACATATAGATAGTTTCTCTATACGTTTTGACAAGTGAAAAATATGGCCATATCCTGTTATTCTACTGACAAAGTGGTTCAAAAGGCTCTGAACACTACGGGACTTAACATCTGAGGTCATCAGTCCCCCTAGAACTTAGAACTACTTAAACCTAACTAACCTAAGGACATCACACACATCCATGCCCGAAGCAGGATTCGAACCTGCGACCGTAGCGGTCGCTCGGTTCCAGACTGAAGCGCCTAGAACCGCTCGGCCACTCAGGCCGGCTTCTACTGACAGAAGTTTAAATTATTTGCCCCGCAAAGGGCCATAGAACTTAGTATTAGACATAAATTTCAACTTTATACTTCTATCCGTTCCTGAGAAGAAGGGGTCTTTACAGACCGCTGCATCTTCTGTTTGCATTGATTTAGAACCTTGAAGTTTTGGCAGTACCAAGGAAACATAGACCTTGTCACAGCATCTGACATAAACTGCAATGTGATATCTCTACTTGTTTCTAAGAAAAGGAGCCGGCCGCGGTGGTCTCGCGGTTCTAGGCGCGCAGCCCGGAACCGTGCGACTGCTACGGTCGCACGTTCGAATCCTGCCTCGGGCATGGATGTGTGTGATGTCCTTAGGTTAGTTAGGTTTAAGTAGTTCTAAGTTCTAGGGGACTTATGACCACAGCAGTTGAGTCCCATAGTGCTCAGAGCCATTTTTTTTTTTAAGAAAAGGAGGAAAGACAGATAGGTGCACAACAAATGACAAAAAGAAATTTTTTATAATAAATAAATCCAGAGTAGCCGAGGAACTACATCATAAGGTGGTTTTATTCAACCTCTTACCATGATTTCGACAGATGTAAATCTGTCTTATTCAGTAAAAACGTGTAACATACAGGGTGTTTCAAAAATGACTGGTATTTTTGAAACGGCAATAAAAACTAAACGAGCAGCGATAGAAATACACCGTTTGTTGCAATATGCTTGGGACAACAGTACATTTTCAGGCGGGCAAACATTCGAAATTACAGTAGGTACAATTTTCAACAACAGATGGCGCTGCAAGTGATGTGAAAGATATAGAAGACAACGCAGTCTGTGGGTGCGCCATTCTGTACGTCGTCTTTCTGCTGTAAGCGTGTGCTGTTCACAACGTGCAAGTGTGCTGTAGACAACATGGTTTATTCATTAGAACAGAGGATTTTTCTGGTGTTGGAATTCCACCGCCTAGAACACAGTGTTGTTGCAACACGACGAAGTTTTCAACGGAGGTTTAATGTAACTAAAGGACCGAAAAGCGATACAATAAAGGATCTGTTTGAAAAATTTCAACGGACTGGGAACGTGACGGATGAACGTGCTGGAAAGGTAGGGCGACCGCGTACGGCAACCACAGAGGGCAACGCGCAGCTAGTGCAGCAGGTGATCCAACAGCGGCCTCGGGTTTCCGTTCCCCGTGTTGCAGCTGCGGTGCAAATGACGCCAACGTCCACGTATCGTCTCATGCGCCAGAGTTTACACCTCTATCCATACAAAATTCAAACGCGGCAACCCCTCAGCGCCGCTACCGTTGCTGCACGAGAGACATTCGCTAACGATATAGTGCACAGGATTGATGACGGCGATATGCATGTGGGCAGCATTTGGTTTACTGACGAAGCTTATTTTTACCTGGACAGCTTCGTCAATAAACAGAACTGGCGCATATGGGGAACCGAAAAGCCCCATGTTGCAGTCCCATCGTCCCTGCATCCTCAAAAAGTACTGGTCTGGGCCGCCATGTCTTGCAAAGGAATCATTGGCCCATTTTTCAGATCCGAAATGATTACTGCATCACGCTATCTGGACATTCTTCGTGAATTTGTGGCGGTACAAACTGCCTTAGACGACACTGCGAACACCTCGTGGTTTATGCAAGATGGTGCCCGGCCACATCGCACGGCCGACGTCTTTAATTTCCTGAATACATATTTCGATGATCGTGTGATTGCTTTGGGCTATCCGAAACATACAGGAGGCGGCGTGGATTGGCCTCCCTATTCGCCAGACATGAACCCCTGTGACGTCTTTCTGTGGGGACACTTGAAAGACCAGGTGTACCGCCAGAATCCAGAAACAATTAACAGCTGGAGCAGTACATCTCATCTGCATGTGAAGCCATTCCGCCAGACACGTTGTCAAAGGTTTCGTGTAATTTCATTCAGAGACTACGCCATATTATTGCTACGCATGGTGGATATGTGGAAAATATCGTACTATAGAGTTTCCCAGACCGCAGCGCCATCTGTTGTTGAAAATTGTAACTACTGTAATTTCGAAAGTTTGTCTGCCTGAAAATGTACTGTTGTCCCAAGCATATTGCAACAAACGGTGTATTTCTATCGCTGCTCGTTTAGTTTTTATTGCCGTTTCAAATATACCGGTCATTTTTGAAACACCCTGTAATTTCACATTGTAAAAACACCAAATAATGAAGCTCTCTGGCATGTCATCCATGTTCAAAATATTGATTATTTTTATGTGATTAATTACAAATATTCGGATATTTTCCTTATCCTGTACTGTGAAAACTTGATAGGAAACAAGTTCATGATTCTAGGTCCACGGGGGAGTGGCCTTTGGATACGTACCACTGACTGGCTATAATCACTTTGTAAACACAGCGTCATTGACAACTGTCAAATATTACGTGACTTTATTTTACCATTATAAAAACATTGAAACTGACCAAAGGATTCATCAATGACTCCCAGCCGGCCGTTGCGGCCGAGTGGTTCTAGGCGCTTCAGTCCGGAACCACGCTGCTGCTGTGGTCGCAGGTTCGAATCCTGCCTCGGGCATGGATGTGTGTGATGTCTGTAGGTTAGTTAGGTTTAAGTAGTTCTAAGTCTAGGGGACTGATGACCTCAGATGTTAAGTCCCATAGTGCCTAGAGCCAATTGAACCAATGACGCCCAACCAGATGTAAGTATACATGTGCAGTTCACACTACGTACAAATATCGCTACTGTAATATTCGCAGGTGTACTTCGAAATACCAGTCTTGCCGAAATAGGCCGACTGTATGAAATACACTCCTGGAAATGGAAAAAGGAACACATTGACACCGGTGTGTCAGACCCACCATACTTGCTCCGGACACTGCGAGAGGGCTGTACAAGCAATGATCACACGCACGGCACAGCGGACACACCAGGAACCGCGGTGCTGGCCGTCGAATGGCGCTAGCTGCGCAGCATTTGTGCACCGCCGCCGTCAGTGTCAGCCAGTTTGCCGTGGCATACGGAGCTCCATCGCAGTCTTTAACACTGATAGCATGCCGCGACAGCGTGGACGTGAACCGTATGTGCAGTTGACGGACTTTGAGCGAGGGCGTATAGTGGGCATGCGGGAGACCGGCTGGACGTACCGCCGAATTGCTCAACACGTGGGGCGTGAGGTCTCCACAGTACATCGATGTTGTCGCCAGTGGTCGGCGGAAGGTGCACGTGCCCGTCGACCTGGGACCGGACCGCAGCGACGCACGGATGCACGCCAAGACCGTAGGATCCTACGCAGTGCCGTAGGGGACCGCACCGCCACTTCCCAGCAAATTAGGGACACTGTTGCTCCTGGGGTATCGGCGAGGACCATTCGCAACCGTCTCCATGAAGCTGGGCTATGGTCCCGCACACCGTTAGGCCGTCTTCCGCTCACGCCCCAACATCGTGCAGCCCGCCTCCAGTGGTGTCGCGACAGGCGTGAATGGAGGGACGAATGGAGACGTGTCGTCTTCAGCGATGAGAGTCGCTTCTGCCTTGGTGCCAATGATGGTCGTATGCGTGTTTGGCGCCGTGCAGGTGAGCGCCACAATCAGGACTGCATACGACCGAGGCACACAGGGCCAACACCCGGCATCATGGTGTGGGGAGCGATCTCCTACACTGGCCGTACACCACTGGTGATCGTCGAGGGGACACTGAATAGTGCACGGTACATCCAAACCGTCATCGAACCCATCGTTCTACCATTCCTAGACCGGCAAGGGAACTTGCTGTTCCAACAGGACAATGCACGTCCGCATGTATCCCGTGCCACCCAACGTGCTCTAGAAGGTGTAAGTCAACTACCCTGGCCAGCAAGATCTCCGGATCTGTCCCCCATTGAGCATGTTTGGGACTGGATGAAGCGTCGTCTCACGCGGTCTGCACGTCCAGCACGAACGCTGGTCCAACTGAGGCGCCAGGTGGAAATGGCATGGCAAGCCGTTCCACAGGACTACATCCAGCATCTCTACGATCGTCTCCATGGGAGAATAGCAGCCTGCATTGCTGCGAAAGGTGGATATACACTGTACTAGTGCCGACATTGTGCATGCTCTGTTGCCTGTGTCTATGTGCCTGTGGTTCTGTCAGTGTGATCATGTGATGTATCTGACCCCAGGAATGTGTCAATAAAGTTTCCCCTTCCTGGGACAATGAATTCACGGTGTTCTTATTTCAATTTCCAGGAGTGTATAATAAAGTTATTAGCAGCTAACTTGGAAGATTAAATTTAAAACTGACGACTGAATTTGTGAGTACCGAAACATGTGGCATAAATGGCAGTATCTTTTGAGTGAATTCACTTAGAAGCTTAACTTCATACTGCCAAAGGACGTAGACGTGTATGTGAGATATCTGTATCCTTTTCTGGGACAGAGGGGTCTTAACAATCGAATAGACAGAAAGCAGACAGTTGGACAAACAACAAAGTAATATTACTAGGGTACCGTTTTACCGATTGGAGTACAGAAACCTAAAAAGTAGGATCAATTTCTTTTTAATTTTTGATTTTTTGCCTCTTCCTTTCAATGACGCGCCCCGCCGATGCCCCAGGACGAGCTGGAGGCTGCTCGGTGGACATCAACGACGAGTCGGCGTTCCCAGACCCGCAGCCGTTGTTCCTGTTGCCGGGCGGCAGCGCCGACGCGAAGGGCTTCTGGGAGCCGGAAGTGTCCAGCGAGCTGCTGACGCTGCAGGAGGGCGACCAGCTCAACCTCGCCTGCACGGGCTCCGGCAATGTCCTCACTGTGCTGGGCGTCGCAGAGGTGAGGTGGCGAGCGCGTTACAACCCAGTTACACGGCGTGGACACCCGCTCCATCACATGCCAGATTTAAGTATCGAAGGTTCCGGCAATTAACAGTAAAGTCCGCACAGGATATGGTGATCGAGGCGCAGTGACCAATTTTCGTCCGAAGCGCTGGACGTGTTCATTCGTTTGTTCACAAGGGGAGGCCGACATTGTTTGTCCGCTTTCGGCCGATCGACGACGGCAGAATCGAGGCACTCGCCCTGCAATCTTCCTCTGACGATTTTACAGAAACTACTCAGTAAGAAAGCTACATTTTTGCGTTACTTACAGTTTTACATGTCAGCCTCATGAAGCCGTGCCCGTTATTTCGTTAACGGTCATAGTTATTGTAATATTTCAACGTAATTAAGACACTGCCCGAAATTCGAAAAAGTTTGCAATGAAAAATAGGGGTCTCTGTGGTCTTGCGTATGATGTGTATTACATAATACACTAGTGGCCATTAAAATTGCTACACCAAGAAGAAATGCAGATGATAAACGGGTATTCATTGGACAAATATTTTATACTAGAGCTGACATGTGCTTACATTTTCACGCAGTTTGGGTGCATAGATCCTGAGAAATCAGTACCCAGAACAACGACCTCTGGCCGTAATAACGGCCTTGATACGCCTGGGCATTGAGTCAAACAGAGCTTGGATGGCGTGTACAGGCACAGCTGCCTATGCAGCTTCAACACGATAGCACAGTTCATCAAGAGTAGTGACTGGCGTATTGTGACGAGCTTGTTGCTCGGCCACCATTGACCAGACGTTTTCAATTGTTGAGAGATCTGGAGAACGTGCTGGCCAGGGCAGCAGTCGAACATTTTCTGTATCCAGAAAGGCCGCCCCGTACAAGACCTACAACATGCGGTCGTGCATTATCCTGCTGAAATGTAGGGTTTCGCAGGGATCGAATGATGGGGAGAGCCACGGATCGTAATACATCTGAAATGTAACCTTCACTGTTCAAAGTGCCGTCAATGCGAACAAGAGGTGACCGAGACGTGTAACCAATGGCACCTCATACCATCGCACCGGGTGATGCGCCAGTATGGTGATGACGAATGTCATGTCATGTCATGTCATGTCCAATGTGCATTCACCGTGATGTCGCCAAACAATCACGCGACCATCATGATGCTGTAAACAGGACCTGGATTCATCCGAAAAAATGACGTTTTGTCATTCGTGCACCCAGGTTCGTCGTTGAGTACACCATCGCTGGCGCTCCTCTCTGTGATGCAGCGTCAAGGGTAACCACAGCCATGGTCTCCGAGCTGATAGTCCGTGCTGCTGCAAACGTCTTCTAACTGTTCGTGCAGATGGTTGTTGTCTTCCAAACGTCCCCATCTGTTGACTCAGGCATCGAGAAGAGGCTGCACGATCCGTTACAGCCATGCGGATAAGGTGCCTGTCATCTCGACTGCTAGTGATACGAGGCCGTTGGGATACAGCACGGCGTTCCGTATTACCCTACTGAACCCACCGATCCCATATTCTGCTAACAGTCATTGGATCTCGACCAACGCGAGCAGCAATGTCGCTATACGATAAACCGCAATCGCGATAGGCTACAATCCGACCTTTATCAAAGTCGGAAACGTGATGGTACGCATTTCTCCTCCTTACACGAGGCATCACAACAACGTTTCACCAGCCAACGCCGGTCAACTGCTGTTTGTATGAGAAATCGGTTGGAAACTTTCCTCATGTCAGCACGTTGTAGGTGCCGCCACCGGCGCCAACTTTGTGTGAACGCTCTGAAAAGCTAATAATTTGCATATCACAGCATCTTCTTCCTGTCTGTTAAATTTCGCGTCTGTAGCACGTCGTCTTCGTGGTGTAGCAATTTTAATGGCCAGTAGTATACGTTGCTGCATATGGAATTTAGCTGACGTATTGAATTTATTTATAGACTGGTGGAAGTCTAGATTTGTTACAAATATAGAGAAAATTGATCTGATGATCTCGTTTGCGATCGAGCGTGCCAGTCTGAAGCCAGAGTGCAATATCCATAACATTCGTGATATTTCATAAAAAGTTTGAAGTATCAAAATCACTTTTTGGCAAATGACAGCACGCGAAGAAGAGAGTCGTTTGCCATACGGTTATTATGCAGAACTTCATTATCTACTGTGTTATCCACTAACGACAGACTTTTTCGATGAAAGAATGTAATTTCTAAAGGCCATCAATAAGCGGTAAACGAGAAATGCTGTGGACTTTGGAACAAAGTAAGTGATGATATTACACATTTAGTTTGGTGACAAGGATATACTTAATCATATGCTATTGATGTTACTTCTCCTCAGTCCCACACTTAATAAACTACTGGTTCAGTATTCTCTGCGTCTGCACAACATGCAGTGAGGTGACATTCTGTAAACTCCGCTGTGTTTTGGCAAAAGAAGCTGACTTAAACATGGCAACAAGAGAAACGTAGGTTACAATTCGCCACTCATGACGCTTCTCTGAAAGTTACAAATGGTTAACAAGCTGGGCCACAATAAATCGTTGCCTTTGTTGCATTTCCGACGAAATTCTTAGATTCCAGCCAAAGCAGAGGTGGCAGTAAATCTTTTTATAGGGTCAGCACGCGATTATGGGCATGCAGGGGCTCCACTTAATACTTACAAAGTATGTCACTGTAGGCTTCAGTTTAGAGCGGCACCTTCCCTCTAGTGCTCGGCATTTCGCCTGCTGCGCCTGCCCACAACTCCCACAACCACCATCCACCCAACGTGAGACCAGCTCACTGCATATCTACTGGACACGTTATTCTGTGTGCACTCTATGACACGAAGCGAGTGTTTTTCAGCATCATTAATACTCTACGACAACAAGCGAGTGTTTTTCAGCGTCATTAATAATCTGTCAAGAGTTTGAAACACCTATTGTTGTATTATGGAATAATTCCTTTTATTAACGATAATCTAGGGTCTTGAAAAAAGAAGCAGAGGGCTATAATATTTACAAGCATTTGGGATAAATTTCGGCATAAGTGATTATCGTTATTTCTTTCTGTCCTAAGTGTACAAGACAAGTTTCGCTTTTATTAGAACATCATGTTGAAAGGTTCTGAGCATTTGTTGTTTCTTTTTACTTTCTGCGGTAAAGGTTTTTATTTTCGTTGTCACTAGAGGTAGGAGTAAAATGTGCTCTGTGCTTTCACTGATAATTTATTCTCAGCTTTTAGGTGTCCACCTTTCTTACGTTGTTAATATCCCTTACTTGCTTTGAAAAATTGTCCTAGATGTACGCTATAAAATTCTAGCGTCGAAAAACACGAATAGCCACAGTGAAATATCTTAGTTTTGTTTAGAGCAAGTCTTCGACGACGATTTCAGTATCTTCTATAGAATCCACTAGGTATTCCAGTACTCTTACTTCAAGATCATCACAGAGGCGTCACGTCTCATGTAGGAGATAGCCTTCCAAATTACTTGCATATGTTGTTTCTTCTGGTAAGTGAATTTTCGCGATATTGCAAGCCAGATCAGACGCAGTCCCATCAGATCAGATACGTCTACACTAGGGAACAGGTCTGATGATCACTCTGGATGTGGAAGCTTATAATTATCTTAGAAACGCGTTGGATAAGGGGAAAAGTGTACATTTGAAAATTATATCGTGGAAAGGACATTTCTTTGGCATTTCAGTCATGTGAATGAAACGAGGTGAATGATTTTCTGAATGTAACCTCCATTGTTGAGTGTTATATCAACAATGAGTTAGCACTATGGCTCCCCAACCCCATTGCATTCTTTCCGCAAACGTTTCAGCTATTGCCATTTTTCTCGTTTATGCTGCATTCTCATATGCGCGTTGCTGTCACTATAAGAATATCTGCTCTCGTTAATAAACACAATTTCACGCCATTCACACCTCAATTAGCAACAGTCGGGTTTCTTTCATGAGGCACGCTTCTTGGGGTTGAGTTGTGAGAGGAAACCCGACGGTTGATACTCTCGCTGTCCGTCCGGCTTCCAGGCTGATGACCTTAAATGAGGCAATGCAAGCATCAGTATTAATATGGCTGGTGGTCAGTAGAGGTAAACTGATTCACTGCATCCACCGGAGTAGTTCAGTAGTCATGCAGGGGGCTCGGGTGCGACTGCCGGCCAGGTAGGAGATTTTAGCCGTTCTGGGGCCGGATGGCGTGTTGTCCTAAACATCAATTTATCATCGTCAACGCACAAGTTGCCGAAGTGTTTTAATAGTTTACATGCAGCTAATAAACATCACACGTTCTGTGATGGATTAACTAACCTATCGTTGACATCATTATCGTGTAGAAGTAAGCAGATTTATTCAAAAAGAAGTGGATCTTGGAACTATATATAATGTTAAGATCTACGCATGATAAGAAATACTATGATAAATAATGAGTACAGTGATAGAACAAAGGCATATGCAGCGTAGTACGGCAAACAATGGTTTGAGATTGTACCCCCGAAATTTGGCATAAAATACGTTTTTTTAAGTACCCTGGTTACTTTTAATTTTCTCGTGTTTTGTCAGATATATGCACTTTGATAACAACTGAGCCGATAATAACATTTCGTACAACTTAGGTGCAGCGGCGTGTAAGCATGCCAAATATGCACTACCAACAGAATCACAAGTGCAGCTCAAACATATGCGGCGCAACAAAGAACACAATATCTCTATTAGCATGGCAAAGAGTTTGCAAAATCGTTTTATGTGGAACCTATGTTTCAGGTGCCGGCTCAATACTATTTCGATGAAATTTGAAATTGAATCGGAGCAGAGTAGTTTTTAGCTTCTGGTACACTCGCCGCACATAAACCCGTCACTAACGTTTACTTAAGTGATAAACTTTTCCCCATATTCATAGTTTTCAAGGCACAATTCCAAATGCATCGGCACAGGTGCAATGCCCGTAGCAGAATTCCTTGACTTCATCTACTTCGTGACCATCAATCCTGATGTTAAGTTTCACGCTGTTCTCATTTCTACTACTTTCATTACCTTCGCCTTTCTTAGATTTACGCTCAGTCCATACTCTGTACTCATTAGACCGTTCAATCCATTCAGCAGATCATGTAATTCTTCTTCCCTTCACTCAAGATAGCAATGTCATCAGCGAATCTTATCATTTGTATCCTTTCACCTTGAATTTTAATTTCACTCCTGAACCTTTCTTTTATTTCCATCATTGATTCCTCGATGCCGGCCGGAGTGGCCGAGCAGTTCTAGGCGCTACAGTCTGGAACCGCGCGACCGCTACGGTCGCAGGTTCGAATCCTGCCTCGGGCATGGATGTGTGTGATGTCCTTAGGTTAGTTAGGTTTAAGTAGTTCTATGTTCTAGGGGACTGATGACCACAGCAGTTAAGTCCCATAGTGCTCAGAGCCATTTGAACCATTTGATTCCTCGATGTACAGATTGAACAATAGGGGCGAAAGGTTACATCTTTGTCTTACACCATTTTTAATACGAGCGCTTCGTTCTTGGACTTCCACTCTTATTATTCCCTCTTGGCTGTTGTACACATTATATATGACCCGTCCCTCCCTATAGCTTACCCCTACTTTTCTCAGAATTTCGAACATCTTGCAGCATTTTACATTGTCGAATGCTTTTTCCAGGTCGACAATTCCTATGAACGTGTCTAGATTTTTCTTTAGTCTTGCTTCCATTATTAACCGCAACGTCAGAATGGCATCTAGTGCTTTTACCTTTCCTAAAGCCAAACTGGTCGTCATCTTGTGCATCCTCAATTTTCTGTTCCATGCTTCTGTATATTATTCTTAACAACAACTTGAATGCATGAGCTGTTAAGCTGATTGTGCGATAATTCTCGCACTTGTCAGCTCTTGCCGTCTTCGGAATTGTGTGGATGATGCTTTTCCGAAAGTCAGATGGTATGTCGTCAGAGTCATACATTCTACACACCAACTTGAATAGTTGTTTTGTTGCCACTTCCCCCAATGATTTTAGAAATTATGATGGAATGTTATCAACCCCTACTGCTTTATTTGATCTTAAGTCTTCCAAAGCTCTGTTTGATTCTAGCACTGGATCCCCTATCTCTTCTAAATCGAATACTGTTTCTTCTTTTATCACATTCAGACAAATCTTCCCACTCATAGAGGCTTTCAATGTATTCTTTCCACATATCCGCTCTCTCCTCTGAATTTAAAAGTGGAATTCCCGTTGCACTCTTAATGTTATCACCCTTTCTTTCAATGTCACCGAAGGATGTTTTGGATTTCCTATATGCTGCGTCCGTCCTTCCGACAATCATTTCTTTTTCAATTTCTTCACATTTTTCCTGCAGCCATTTCATCTTAGCTTCCCTGCACTTCCTATTTATTTCATTCCTCAGCGACTTTTATTTCTCTATTCCTGAGTTCCCCAGAACATTTTTGTACTTCCTCCTTTCATCGATCAACTGAAGTATTTGTTGTTACCCATGGTTTCTTTGCAGTTCCTTCTTTGTACCTATGTTTTCCTTCCCAACTTTTGTGATGGCCCTTTTTAGAGATGTCCATTACTCTTCAACTGTTCTGGCTACTGACCTATTCCTTATTGCTGTATCTATAGCGTTAGAGGACTTCACCGTATCTCGTCATCGCCAAGTACTTCCGTATCCCACTTCTTTGCGTATTGATTCTTCCTGACGAATGTCTTAAACTTCAGTCTACTCTTTATCACTATTATATTGTGATCTGAGTTTGTCTGCTCCTGAGTACGCCTGTATCTGATTTCGGAATCTCTGTCTGACCATGATGTAATATAACTGAAATCTTCCCACTATGAAGCTATCACCGTCAAGTGAAACAGGACTATCAGACAATGAGATAATGTGTGTATATGACTGATCATGTAATCTGCACCAAAACGTCGGCAAGCAGACAGTTTCATTTCAGTGAAGTAAAGACAGCAATGATCTTTACAGAATTTGAAACATATTTCACACCGTAAAGTACTTTTTCTAAAATGGTACTTGGCTTAATCTTGGTTCCACGTAATTTATTGATGGAATTAGTGATCTTGAAATATGTATTCATGCGAAAGACTGTCAAATAATTTTATCACTTCCCTGAAACCAGCATAAACACACTGGACAAAAAGTTAGTCACACCAGGAGATAAACTGATACCGTGTAACATCGCCTCTAGCCTTAATAATGAACCCTGTTCAGTGAAGAAAAAATTCCACAAGATTCTTCAGGTATGCCATACTCAGCTGAAGCCTTTCATTGGTAAGCTGCTAAATTTTGGGTATGCTAATTGCTGATTTTTAACCACAGTTGCACATACCCCTAGACATTTTAACGGGATAAAGACTGGCTGATTTGGTGCATCAAGTGAGGTGCGGTAGGATGTCTTTGTACCTGTAAAATCAGGAACACTTTCGTACTGCCCTATGAATGTGGCTGTTGGAGTCTTGGATGACAGCAGTGTCATCGTTGTGAATGTTGAAACTATCTTGGTTCAAATTAATAGTAACCCAAATGAGTAGGTCTGAGTCACTGAGAGAAAAGCCCTCCCAAAACCTCGCAGAATTACTTCCAGGCCGACCTACACTTCCATACACCGTCAGTTAAATTCCTCATTGGGTTGGCGGTGTACTCCAGGCCTTGTATCATTTGAAAAGACGCAAAATTGCGATGGATGGCACTCCACTAACCTATTGTCTAGTTTCTGCATTGTTTGGCCATTTGGCCAATGAAGACTTGCGGCTTTACTTGCGTCGCTGTGGACAATCGCCTTTTTCGTGCTAACTATGTCCAGATGGCAAATGCATGTAGTGTGCTTCCCAATATCTGCTTCGAAATTTGTTGAGAAAGACTTACATTCACTGACAACACCAATTCCTGCTGTATTTGAAACCAGTTTCATTGGCAAAGCATGTCACTCATCTCCAGACTGTATCAGTTAGGTTTTGTTTTCCAGCCACTGTAATTACACCATTTTACTTAGCTGTGAATGGTACACCATGCCACGTAGGCACATTGGACTGTCAGTGTTGGTACACCAATAAATCTGAACACTTCACTCACAGTGTGGTCATGGGTATTTTCAAATATGTATCTTCTCCATGACGCTCTATATCAATCTATTTAACTCCGCTGATTGCATACAACTGACACATACCACTTCACTGTCATGGCTTGCATCAGTGGAGGGACATGTGACTGACAGCACCAGTTACACACCACCTGCAGCGCTCCAGAGCAGCCAATGTTGTCTTTTGAGGGGGATGATTAATATTTTGTCCAGTTAGCTTAATTATACACGATAGGGGTACAGGGGCATGAATCATTAATGTAACATAAATACCATTTAGCCAGATCTTAACTGGAATCAGTTAACGTTTTTTTTAATTTTTTTTTTTTTTGGGGGGGGGGGGGGGGGAGAGCGGAAATGGAGAAGTGTCTGGCGGTGGCAGCAGGGTAGAGGAATAGGGGAGGGGGTACGTAACGTAGCGGTATAGCGTGGAGCAAACGGTTAGAGAAGAGAAAAGAAGAGTGATATCACTTCTATTTAAGGTAACACATCGATGCCACAAAAGATAAAGCGTCATAACTGTGCTAGAATCCTCATAGCTCTCCTACTTGTTTGGGTCTAAGTATATTTTTTTAAATTGTTGCTACTGTAACAATTTTATTTGTCTTCTCATCTATTGTGTAACGATGTTCAAACTGAATAATTTCTACAAAAAGTGTGAATCGACTTCAGTGAAAAAGGCTTCTTTCAGTGAGTAAATGAACATTAATACAGCAATGTAGTTGGTACAATAGCGCTGTTAGTCATAGAGAAATGGATATTTTCAATAAAATATACGAGGGTTGACTGAAAATCAATGCCTCCACCTTCGTAACTCTTCAACAGTTGGCAGCATTGGTATGTGGCAGGTACTGGCATGTTCTGTAGCCTCTTCTCTACAGCTCCAGTTGGACAATTGTGTTGTTACAGTGTAAAGTATGGAACCCTGCGTAGACGGTCAGTCAATGCGATTTGATGAATCTCCTTGGGGTGACACTTTCTGCTGGCAAGAATTCAATGACTGCATGTCGCTTAAATCGCATTGACCGACCGTCTGCGCAAGGTTCCTTACTTTACACTGTTACAACACAACCGTTCAACGCTAAGGCTTCCCGCCAACTGGAGCTGTGAAAAAGAGGCTACGGAGCAAGCCAGTACCTGCCGCTTACCAATGCTGCCAACTGTTGAAGAGTTACGGAGGTGGAAGCATTGCTTTTCAGTCAACCCTCGTATATGTTGATGGATGTAATATGTAAGTAAGCTAATAAAGTTGAACTCAATCCGCAATTGTAAGTTTTTTAATTACATCAGGCTATACCACTTCGTCCTAACAAGCAAGAATCTCGTTTTTCTTACTTTTAGGTAATGAATGGAGAGCGTCATTTTCAGTCTTTTTTTCTCTTATTTTGGCTCATCAGTCTTCTGACTGATCCGATGCGGCCAGTGACGAATTTCACTGTTGTGTCAACCTCTTCACCTTAGAGCACAACTTTCATCCAACATTATCATTTATTTGATGGATATATCCTAACCTCTGTCTTCCCCTATAGTTTTTAGCTCATGCAGCTCCCTCACGAACCACGGAAGTTATTCCCTGTTATCTTAATACATGTAGTACCATCCTGTCCCTTTTCCTTCTTATTGTTCTCCATACACTCCTTTCCTTGCCGATTCTGCGGAGAACCACAACTTACTTTATCAGTACCCTAATCTTTAAGGCCTTCTATAGTGTCACATCTCAGTCGCATTGATTATCGTCTTTGCTGATCTCATATTCCATGGTTCACGTCCAAACAATACTAAATCTCGCGGAAAAGCTCCAGAAGTGCTTTCTACTGCTTAGTTATACGCAAGAGGTCAGGGACAAAGAAACTGCAGCAGGGGCTAGATAAGCTGGAAACAAAGTATCAGTAGTCACATTCAAAAATAATTCGGAGAGTGTGCGTAATGTGCCATTATGGGTGATCCCTTCATCAGACCTGTTTTTTGACCCCAAAGAAATGCGTTGACTGACACATCAAATTTCCTTGCTTGTGTTGGGGAAAATTAATCCCTGTTCATGCAGGTCGTCAATAATTAATGAGAAACTCACATTTGTAATGTGTCGGATTTAGTTATTTCTGATGTCGGGCATCTACATCTAGATCGATGTGATTATTCTGCAAAATTCAGAATTAAATGTCTGACGGAGGGTTCATCGAATCACCTTCAAGCTATTACTCAACCATTCTACTCTCTAAGATGGCGGGGAAAACGAACACTTAAATCTTTCCGTGCAAGTTCTGGATTCTCTTATTTTATTATGATGACCCCTAAGTAGGTGGGCATCAAAAAACAATATTTTCACACTCTTAGGATGAATCTGGTGAGTTAAAGTTCATTATAAAATGCAGTCACAACGAAACAATTGCCACCGCAATTCGTGTATCATATCTGTGGCACTCTGTCCTCTATTTCGTAATAACACAAAACGAGTTGTCCTTTGAACTTTTTCTGTGGCCACCGATCAATCCTACCTGATGTGGAACCCACACCGCGCAGCAGTATTCCAGAAGCGAGCGGTCAGGTGTCAGCGTAAGGAGTATCTTTAGTAGACCTGTTGCATTTATTAAGCGTTCAGGCAATAAATCGCAGTCTTTCGTTTGCTTTACCAAAAAGATTTTCCATGTGTAAGTCCCAAATAAAGTTATCCGTAATTATAATGCCTAAGTATTTAGTTGATTTATCGTGTAATCGAATTTAGCTGATTCCTTTTAGCACCCATGCGGATGACTTCACACTTTTCATTTTTACAGCCAATTACCACTATCAAGCCATACAAATATCTGAATCATTTTGCAATTGATTTTGGTCTTCTGACGACTTTAGAAGACTGTGAATGTCAGAATAAGCTGCAAACGATCTAAGAGGGCTGCTCAGGTTGGGTCTTAAGTCGTTTGCGTAGATTAGCAACAGCAGGTTTCCTTGGTGAACACTAGATATTACTTTTGTTTTACATGATTACTTTGCATCAATTACTACGAACTGAGCTTTACTAAATACTGAAAGAGGTCAAATACGCTGCAGAAAGGCTATCGACTGTTACGGCGTAAAGTCAAGTGCCGGCGCTCTAGTCGGGAATGATTGAGAAGAGATGGCTATGAGAAGACGTCAGCCAATCGCATGCTGACCTGCTCCTCTCCAGGACGAAAACGCGGCAGCAGCGGACCCTATGTGAAGAGGGCCACGATCGACTGGTAACGCCCAGTTGAATAGCAGCTTCAATGTTAGCGAGATGGATAGAAGTGTCAACTCTAGTTGCTCCGCTTGTACTTTCTATGTATCACAGACTTGGAATTGTTGATACTGAAAAAGATCCATTATTTCGTATGTCGCCCTTTGCTCGAGACTCATACATGTAACTGCAAAAGTTAAGTATTGTAATTTCCTTTTTGTAATAATACTCATCGGTTGGTCCCAGCGGAGGTTCGAGTCCTTCCTCAGGCATGGGTGTGTGTGTGTGTGTGTTTGTCCTTAGGATAATTTAGGTTAAGTAGTGTGTAAGCTTAGGAACCGATGACCTCAGCATTTAAGTCCCATAAGATTTCACACACAATAAAACTCATTAACACGATTTGTTTGAATGTCTAGCAAACCGAGTACACGGGATTCCTGGACTCCAAATACTTGACAACGAGGCTGGACGTAATATCGATCATGATGTTGGATGAATATAGGGCACTGAATCCGACATGTGCGGATCTGTAATTTGTCACACGTCCCATTTTAATATGTAGTATACATTCTAACCACCAGTATCTCGCAACCTGAAGCTTGTTAATAGTTTGTTCATGCTTCTCGTTGTCACTTGAAGTAATTCCTGGTTTTACGCATATAGTTTCGAATTATGACGACAATTCACCCCTATCCCTTCCATCTCCTAGCCTGTCGATTGTTTCCGTCCGTTTCGGTTTTTGAACTGACAAGAAAACGCAGAAAAAGTGAATCTGATACATGTTTTCTCAACAGATGGTAACCATTCGAGATTTATTTTCAAGAGACCGCTGTCGTGTGTGTTTGTGCAGGCGACAGCGACGTGCGTGTCCGGCACGACGTTCTCGGTGGACGGGCGCAGCTACGCGCTGAGCGACCTCAAGTGCAGCTCGCTCCCCGCCAGCTCGCAACGGGACACGCAGCAGACCTGTGGCGCCTCTGCCGGCGTCTACCCGCTACTGCAGATCGGTTTCCAGCTGTCCACCGGCTTTGTCAAGCTTACCGACATCTGCTTCGATGACACGCGACTGACGACGCTCTACGCGCAAGAGACCATAGTGGCTGGCATCGGTGGCTACCAAAGCGGCTTCCCTAGACCCAACTGGATGGTGAGCTAACCGACAATACTTTTTACACAATTTGATTCTGTGGCTGTGATGTCCAAATAATGGAGATGGTACACACTTCCTTATTTTCAATATATAAGTTATGAAAAAGATTCATATCTTGCAACATGGTATTTAATATATATTAATTGAATCAATGCAATAATTGATTTGTTTTAGCACTTAAACACTTGCTCTCAGCTTACAATTGTGTTTTTACACAAAGAACATAATCCGCACAGTGCTCTGGGCACACAGGCTTGTTACATTTAGAACACAAAATTTTTGTTTTTCTGTCCTTTGCTCTAGTGACAACAGCACTTTTATTAATGTTTATAGGCACTTCAGCTGTCCTTTTCGATGTTTAGTCGATCCCGAACGTTTGAGCGGAGCTCAGTAGGCATGCTTCTGGTCAGCCTTCTCATACGTTCCTGCTACATCTGAAGCCCAAGTTGATAGAAGTATTGTCTTCTTGTGATCTTTTCTGTCATTACTTCTTGCCATGAACAGTACCACTGCATTTATTCCCGCCTGATCCAACATAACGTAAGAAAACCTCAGAGACCAACTTCTGGTTTTGCGTGGCACTGTGTAGCAATATGCCATTTGGTCCAAAGTATCTAGCCCTCCTTTTTACTGTTATAAAACTTCGATATTTTCGGTTTCTTGGTCTCTTGACTTATTGTGTTGCCTGATTGTGTTTTTGAAAGTAAAATAACAGCTTCTCATATTTAATGTCGTGAATGATACAAGAATCAGCTTCTCACGATAGCAAAACTGCGATTGCAGCAATTCCTCCTTTCTGTTCGCAAAGAGGAATGAGGTATCTCTTTCTTGTTGTGTCTGACTGTTCCCACAACTGCGTTTTTATGATTTTTAAGCATATCCTCTGCTAACTGAATAGATGTGAACTAATTGCTCATCGTTATATTAAGATTGGTCCCGTGAATTGAACTAGTCGATGACTACTAAATGAACGGCTATAGGCTCTTGAGGTCCTTTTGCTTCTTTCCCAATATAGGGAACTCACTAATCATATAAAAGTTCCTGCTCTCACGCAGAGTTACTATTTTCAGCTCGCACTTACCTGGTTTAGGAGCTATATACACCCGAAAAAGGCAGTGACTTCTAAAGCCAAGTAATTCTTCATCTGTACAGTGGGGATAGAGTGTATAGCATGTAGTACAATTCTGTATGGAAGTTTGCCAGAGACAAGGAATTGGACAAAACTTGCAGCTTGATTTCTTACCGTCTTGTCAACGAATATTGTACAGTTGGGTAGAAACCTAAATCTTGACTCACTCATGATGCACTTGTACATTCTGGGTCCTTATTTCGAAAACATATCATTTATGTACAAATAGGAGTCCTTTCGTACTCATGAGATTTACAGAGTTAAAATAAGGGAACATATTCCCTCCTTATCAGTTGCTTCAACATATCCAGCATGTTTGTACTTCAGCTTATGTCTCTCAATTTATTGGTTGGTGTGGGCTACAATTTGATGGAAGATATTGTCATCGAACAGTACATTCTAAGAATTCCTCTGTATAGAAAGAGTCTTTGCCGTTCCTTGACACTCTGAATTCTGACTATTATGTTTCTGGTGTTCTAGTTTTGGGAGGTTCCTTCGTACGACACAAACATACTTCTTACATATATACTGAAGCGCAAAGAAACTGGTGTAGGCATGCGTATTCACATACAGAGATATGTAAACAGACGGAACACGGCACTGCGGTCGGGAACGCCTATATAAGACAACAAGTGTCTGGCGCAGTTGTTAGATCGCTTACTGCTGCTACAATGGCAGGTTATCAAGATGTGAGTTTGAACGCGCACGAGCGATGGGACGCAGCACCTCCGAGGTAGCGTTAAAGTGTGAATTTTCCCGTAAGACTATTTCAGGAGTGTACCGTGAATATCAGGAAACCGCTAAAACATCAAATCTCCGACATCGCTGCCTCCGGAAAAAGATCCTGCAAGAACGGGACCAACGACGACTGAAGAGAATCGTTCAGCGTAACAGAAGTGCAGCCCTTCCACAAATTGCTGCAGATTTCTATGCTGGACCATTAACAAGTGTCAGCGTGCGAGCCATTCAATGAAATATCATCGATATGGGCTTTCGGAGCCGAAGTCCTACTTGCTTTACGTCTAGCCTGGGCGGTACACACAGAATTTGGACTGATGACTGGAAACACATTGCCTGGCCGCACGAGTCTTGTTTCAAATAGTATCGGCCGGCTGGACGTGTACTGGTTTGGAGACACCCTCATGAATCCATGGGCCCTGCATGCTAGCAGGGGACTATTCAAGCTGGTGGAGGCTCTGTGATGGTGTTCCGCGTGTGAAGTTAGAGTGATATGGGCTCCTGATGCATCTAGATACGACTCTGATAGTTGACACGTACGTAAGCATCCTGGCTGATCATATGCGTCCATTCATGTCCATTGTGCATTCCGACGGACTTGGGCAATTCCAGCAGGACAATGCGACACCCTACACGTCCATAGTGGCTTTAGGAACACTCTTCTGAATTTAAACACTTCCGCTGGCCACCAAACTCCCCAGACATGAACATTATTGAGCATATCTGGGGTGGCTTGCAACGTGTTGTTCAGAAGAGATCTTCACACACTCTTACTCTTACGGATTTATGGACAGTCCAGCAGGATTCATGGTGTCAGTTCCCTCCAGCGCTACTTCAGACGTTAGTCAAGTCCATACCACGCCGTGACACTTCTGCGTGTTTGCGGGGGCCATACACAACATTAGACAAGTGTACAGTTTCTTTGACTCTTCAATGTATATTGCTGATCCTCAGTATCATTAATATCGTTTATGTCGAACAATTGACGCTAAGAAGTAACACTTCCATGATCTGAGAAAACTTCAACATTATCTTCAAATTGATTGTTGTCATATTGGCTATCTGCTTCCTACTCATTCTTTCGCATATTTAGAACGCTCTCTTGGTTCGCACCTATTAATTTCACGCTAATGCTAACCGCTATAATCCGAAATTCAAAATTATAACTGAAATGTACTTATGTAGTTTGATACAGGGATAACTCCTTACCCCAACATATATGGTTCTCCTCTTCGATAGGAGTAATTTGTTGAACGCAGCCAGCAAAAAATGCATCTGGGGCATAGCTGATAATACATTAAGCATCAGGTCTACCAATATAAAAAATAAACATCCTCAAAACGTAAGTAATCAAGTGGGGTAACGAGTTACACCTGTATCCTTTCTAAGGGTAATAATATGCATGTAGATGGCTTCGTTTGACGATAACTCGTAGTTTGGATAGAGACGTTTAGCTGCGTAGCCCCTTGGCTACTGTGTTGTTGGAGTCTGAATGGAAGGAAAGCGGAATGCTTAATGTTCAAAATCCAGCGATTTTTTGGTCATAAAAGGCTTGCACCTAGCTCGGAACGGACAAATCTGGGACAGAGAATCTGACCTCGGCTTGTCGAAAAAGCTCACTTAGATCGTACGTAATGTGATGTAAAGAAACTGTGAAATACCTAAATTAGAAAGTCAGGATTGAAATTAAACTCCCATTCCTCCAGCAGGTGGCACTAGCGAGAACCTGGCCACGTGTTCTTCCGGTAGAATTCAAGAACTTATTCGTGTGTTTTAGACGCCGTTCATCTCCCTGTCATCTTCTGTAGACATTTGCCATGAATGGGAAGATACACATGACAAAAACAGTACTCACCACAAAGGAATTACCTGAATGGGACGGAAATCGGTTGACGTGATGTACATGTATAAACAAACAAATGGTTACAGTTTGAGAAAAATGGAATATTTATTCAAGAAAGAGAGCTTTACAAACTGCGCGAGTCGATAACGCGTCGGTCCACCTCTGAATAGCCACGATATCCCTCAGGAGGACGTCTAGTAACTCTGTCAAATGCCAAGACTAATAACTGTTTGCATAGGGGCCAGAGGTGGACCAACGCGTTGTGGACTTGCTCAGTTTGTAAGGCTCTTTCTCCCGAATAAACCATCCAATTTTTCTGAAACTGTCTGTACACGTATATCACATCTACCGATTTCCGTCCTATTTGAATAATTCCTTCGTGGGGCGGCGTATTCAGTCATTTCTGAAGTAAAACCCGTATGTGTAAGAGAAACAAATATTTCCACACTGGAAATTAGAAAAATAGATAGAAATCTGAATCCTCTCCACTGCCGTCGTTAGGGAGACACTTGACGTATCCCACTTGTTTTCCTTCTCGAAACACCAGCCCCAATGATCGATCGGGTATTGTCGAAGCGAATGGAGGAAAAACTCGTTATTGCAGTGTTTCCCATATACCTGTAATTAAGGAACGCAGAACGTCAGTAGAAGGTGCGAGACTCCGATGCGACTGATCTGGTGGAACATATAATCAAAAGTTGTCCGTTTGTCTAGTCAAGTCCGCAGCTCGTGGTCGTGCGGTAGCGTTCTCGCTTCCCGAGCCCGGGTTCCCGGCTTCGATTCCCGGCGGGGTCAGGGATTTTCTCTGCCTCGTGATGACTGGGTGTTGTGTGATGTCCTTAGGTTAGTTAGGTTTCAGTAGTTCTAAGTTCTAGGGGACTGATGACCATAGATGTTAAGTCCCATAGTGCTCAGAGCCATTTTGTCTAGTCAAACTAGTTCAACATAGGAAACTTTTGAACTATTAGGAAACTAAACTTCCTGGCAGATTAAAGCTGTGTGCCGGACCGAGACTCCAACTCGGGACCTTTGCCTTTCGCGGGCAAGTGCTCTACCATCTGAGCTACCCAACCACGACTCACGCCCTGTCCTCACAGCTTTACTTCTGCCAGTATCTCGTCTCCTACCTTCCAAACTTTACAGAAGCTGGCTAAGCCATGTCTCCGCAATATCCTGTCTTTCAGGAGTGCTAGCTCTGCAAGGTTCGCAAGAGAGCTTCTGTAAAGTTTGGAAAGTAGGAGACGAGATACTGGCAGAAGTAAAGCTGTGAGGACGGGGCTTGAGTCGTGCTTGGGTATCTGAGATGGTAGAGCACTTGTCCGCGAAAGGCAAAGGTCCCGAGTTCCAGTCTCGGTCTGGCACACAGTTTTAATCTGCAAGGATGTTTCGTATCAGCGCACACTCCGCTGCAGAGTGAAAATCTCATTCTATTAGGAAACGGATTCGTATATCGTGAATCCGATCAAACTGACGTCAGCTATTTGTGAGACATAAAAATTTGTATCGGACCGGGACTCGATTCATAAATTTTTGCTACGTGAGATTTGGACGTTTGGATCGGTCCTCGAGGCGTGTTCGGATAGCCGCAATGGTTAAGGTGACCGCTCGCGACAAGCGGGAAATCTAAGTTCGAGTCTCGATATGACAAATTTTCTTGTGTCGCAAACAGCTGACATCAATTCGGATTCACAGAACGCGAATTCATTTCGCAACATTTATCACCGTTCTAATCAGAACACTGTCTCTTCCTTCAGACATGCATTTGTGAAGGACATTGTGGTGTGAAGATGCAAACACTGTAAAAGCACAGGCATTGTAACCAGCCATTTTGAAATTATTTTGTTCACAGCAAGGTGACTTCTTCGGCGACATAGACGTAAACACGGCGTACACAAAGAACAAACAGCGCGAGACTATTTCGGAGATACTCGGTTCGAGCGAGCTGGGGGACCAGTACGTCACGTCTGGCGACTACTACTTGTCTAGGGGCCACATGTCTGCCAAGGCCGACTGGGTGTTCGGCTCGCAGCAGACCGCCACCTTCTGGTTCCTCAACGCGGCACCCCAGTGGCAGACCTTCAATGGTGCCAACTGGGAAACGGTGGAGAGCAACGTACGCTACTACGCGAGCAAGAAAGGTACCGACCTGACGGTATACACTGGAACCTACGGCGTCGCCACGCTGCCCAACGTGGACGGCGTGGAGACAGAGCTGTACCTGGTGGCTGACACCAAGCAGATCCCCGTGCCGAAGCTGTACTGGAAGTTGGTGCACGACGCAGCCAACGACGCGGGCGTGGCTCTGATCGGTATCAACAATCCGTATGTGTCCGACCCCGGAGACGACTACTACCTGTGTCCCGACGTGTGCAGCAAACTCAGCTGGGTCACTTGGGAATCCAACGACCAGAAGAAAGGTTTCAGCTATTGCTGTGAAGTCAGTGAGTTCCAGAAGGTCGTCTCCGTGCTGCCAGAAATCAGCGTCAGCTCACTGCCTACTCTCTAGTCATAAACCTGACAACGCGTGAGCTAACAGTTCAGCAACTACACTGGAGAATTAACAGTTTCAGCGGGGATAATCAGCACTTCTCATCTGTGTAGCTACGACAAAATGCCAAATCATTCACTTTCTGCTATTACTTTTGACTCTTTCTACCACCGATACTGTACATTAAATACAATAAAAGTCATCTGCTACATCTCAACAAAATGCTGTCGACTTGTTTGAATATATTAGAATAACTTATCGAGATTGCTACAATTTATAGTATTTACCTAAAGTTTTTTTCAGATTTAAGAATTGTATTATCGTGTAGTACATACATTTTGCGAGGTGCCGGGGTGGAGAAGAGTTTGTACCTCTTTAATTCAGACGAATTTTGCATGACAACGAGACATGCACTCGACCCCCTCCTTATCTACCACCTAATTGATTATGCGCACAACGGTAACGGAAGAAAATGATGGTGGACCCTGCTAGTTTGTAAAATAAGGAGTGCACACTCACAATAATTTAATAAAAATCGTAAGCTACTCAGAAAAAAGAGAACTTTATCATAATAAACAACAGGAAATGGGATTCTGCATATATCTACGAAATGATATGCGGATTAAATATTACAATGAGATTTATTATACATCAGAACATAAATGCACATGATTGTCGACACACACAGTAGATTATATTAGATTAGTACTTGTTCCATAGATCATGAATGCGACAGTTCGAGATGATGGGGAACGTGTCAGGTTAATAAAAGGTGTCTATACAAGATATTACATTAGGCAAAATATTACATGACACTCAATATTTTTAATTTTTTTGTGGAGGTTGGGAAATTACCCACTTACTATATCCAAAAATTCATCTAATGAGTAGAAGGAGTTGCCATTAAGAAATTCTTTTAATTTCCTTTTAAAGGCTATATGGCTATCTGTCAGACTTCTGATGCTATTAGGTAAGTGACCAAAGACTTTTGTGGCAGCATAATTTACCCACTTCTGAGCCAAAGTTAGATTTAACCTAGAGTAGTGAAGATCATCCTTTCTCCTAGTGTTGTAGCCATGTACACTGCAACTACTTTTGAATTCGTTCGGATTGTTAATAACAAATTTCATAAGTGAATATGTGGTGTCACCGCCAGACACCACACTTGCTAGGTGGTAGCTTTAAATCGGCCGCGGTCCATTAGTACATGTCGGACCCGCGTGTCGCCACTGTCAGTGATCGCAGACCGAGCGCCACCACACGGCAGGTCTCGAGAGACGGACTAGCACTCGCCCCAGTTGTACGGACGACTTAGCTAGCGATGCACACTGACGAAGCCTCGCTCATTTGCAGAGCAGATAGAATAGCCTTCAGCTAAGTCAATGGCTACGACCTAGCAAGGCGCCATAGCAATTGATAGTTATCGTATGAAGCATGTCTCATCAAGAACGATATATACAAATGATGGATTAAAGTTAAGTATTCCAGAAGCTACGTACTTTTCTTTATAGCATTCATTACGTATCCTGTTTCAGACCTCACGCCATCCTGCGTGAGCTTATAGCGTGCATATCGGTCACCTCAAACCACACAGTGTCGGCACTTCTGTCGGCACATCAGAATATATATATTGTGAGGCTACAGTGAAGATTTCTAGTTCTTTAAGTAAGTGTCTGCAGGATGATCTTGGATGAGCTCCAACACTTATGATTCTTTTGTGCAATCAACACTCTTACTCAATGATGAGTTACCCCAGAATATGATGCCATACGAAAGTAGAGAATGAAAATGGCGTGGTAAGCTAATTTACTCAGATGTATATCGCCAAAATTTGCAATGACCCTAATAGCATAAGTAGCTGAACTCAAACGTTTCAGCAGATCCTCAGTGTGTTTTTTCCAGTTCAACCCCTCATCAATGCATACACTTAGAAATTTTGAATATTCTACCTTAGCTAACGATTTCTGATCGAAGTCTATATTTATTAATGGGGTCATTCCATTTACTGTGTGCAACTATATATACTGTGTTTTGTGAAAGTTTAATGAGAGCCCATTTGCAGAGAACCACCTAATGATTTTCTGAAAAACATCCTTTACAATTTCACCAGTTAATTCTTGTCTGTCTGGTATGATAGCTATACTTGTATCATCGGCAAAAAGTACCAGCTTTGCATCTTCGTGAATATAGAATGGCAAGTCATTAATATATATTAAGAACAGCAGAGGACCCAAGACCGAACCTTGCGGCATCCCATTCTTGATTGTTCCCCAGTTTGAGAAATCACCAGTTTTTAGTAAATTATGGGAACTGCTTAATTCAAGTTTCTGCACTCTTCCAGTTAGATGTGATTTAAACCATTTGAGCACTGTCCCATTCATACCACAGTACTTGAGCTTATCTAGAAGTATCCATGATTTACACAATCAAAAGCCTTTGATAGATCACAGAAAATCCCAACGGGTGACTTCCGGTTACTCAGAGCATTTAATATTTCATTAGTGAAAGTATACATAGCATTTTCCGTTGAGAAACCCTTCTGGAAACCAAACTGACATTTTGTTAAAACTTTATTTTTACAAAAGTGTGAAGCTACTCTACAATACATTACTTTTTCAAGAATTTTGGGTAAGGCAGTCAGAAGAGAGATTGGGCAGTAGTTGTTGACATCAGTAGTATCCCCTTTTTTATGCAGTGGTTTAACAATGGCATACTTCAGTCTCTCTGGGAAAATGCCCTGCTTCAGAGAGCTATTGCATATGTGGCTAAGAATCCCACTTATTTCTTGGGAACAAGCCTTTATTATCCTGCTGGAAATGCCATCAATTCCATGTGAGCTTTTATTCTTGAGAGAGTTTATTATCTTCCTAATTTCAGAAGGAGAGGTGGGTAATGGTGGGGGTAAGGCCTCTTCCATTAACTGCCTTGCTTCTTCTAATGTAGGTTAAAGGATAGGGTACACTGAACTATTATGAGAACAAGAGTTGGCTCGAGAACAAGGGGCTCCTACTCTCTATGATGCAATAGATTTACAATAATGACTGGAGGTCCTAATGAATCAAATATTTATCTCCCAAATATATAGCAGTATTGCAATTAGCAGTGAGAGCTCAAATGGGATCACATAGAGAAGCAAGCAAGGTGGACTTGTAGCAAAGCGAGCTCGCATGCTGCTGAGGGATTCAGTATAAAATTGATAAAGTCTTACAATGCCGGAGCCGCAAAATGTTGTACCAGACCTGAAATCTGCAGCATGTCGTCAGTAGGCAGCGTTCTGATGATGTAGGCGCCTACTTCTGCTGTGCAGTAACTCTGTTTCAACCCCTGGCCTCGAAGGCTGTCCGAGAATTCTCAGTTCTGCCAAAAAAGTGCGACTAAGTCGAAAGACTGCCCGACTCAGACGAAGATCAAATCCCGAATTCCTGCGCCCGCGCAACGCAAGAGCGAAGCCAACATTGCTGAACTCCCTACTACTCTCTAAAACCGCGAATCAGCATTCAGTGCTGATTCCAGAATTCCCCCACACTGTCTCAGAACATCATTCACGCCAATAGAGACTGTTCCCCCCAATTTCGAGAAGAGCTTTATGCCGTCAGCTAGCCTCAGTTTGAGTTGACGAATCATGCCTCTGCTATTCAGCTGAGGTCACTGAACTTGCCGTTTGACCGGCTACGAAAACAACATGCCTAGACCACCAGCCATCCGGCGCCAGACAGTCGCACCCAGCAGGGTACAGTCCACAAATATTCTCAGAATCATGAGGACAATGCAGTCAGTTGGTGCCAGGAATCTTCGTTCCGGACGCGCCGGAACGGTAAACACATAAACTGCGGCGACACTCCGACGCCTCGCAGGTCGTTTCGCCCTGCATACAACAGACGAAACTCGACCGACGTCAGTCGTCCCGCCAGGCGCTTCAGCCTATTGTACAAACTCCTCAGAATTCAGGGAAGTGCAGCCCCCAACCGGAAATGCCGTGTGCCGCGTCCTCCGATGCTTCCCTCGCACAGGCCACCCAGGGAACTAACCCAGCATGTTTAGGAATCAAGTGAAAAGTATTTTTTGAGCTCTCAGTACAAATACTCCCATTACAATAACCTTATTCGGTCTTTTACCATCGTGCAATGACATAGAACATTAATAAAATTGAAGAAAATCAGAGGAGACATGCAAAAGAGGGCATGGAACCTTTCAATATTCCATAGGTGATGAGAAACCTTGGTGCCAAAGTTAGTGGTGAGGTGCTTTTGGCAGTGACCGCATCCTATTGTCTTTCTGTGGACTATGAATGAGTACACCTGTCGTACTGACTGTGACAAGTGTATAGGAGGTATATTCTACTATATATTATGTCTTAATATTACAAAATGAGAGGGAAGGACGAGACGTGTGACTAATATGCATTGTACTCTTTCTGATAAATATAAAAACTGCACCAAGAAACTGGTTTCCAACAAGTGCAGCATCAGAAATCTCTTTTCGCATTTTATCTTACAATCGAGACGGATGGCGTGTTTGTAATACAGTGAACTCTCACAGAGGATGAGCAAAAATACGGAAATACAAAAAATACAGGATATTACCATGTCTAATACGGAGTAGAAAACTCGTTGCCACTCAAAACGCTTCCAGTCGTTTCGGAACGGATAAACACAAGTACTGTGTGGTTTTCAAGGTATTCTTATACCTTACTTTCTGCAAATTAGTGGTAAGTTCAGTTAACAATGATGGAGGTGGGTAGCGATCACACACTCTTCTCTCCAAAGCAGACAAAAAAGGCTAAATTATATTGAGATCGGTGACAGCAGTAGCCAGGAGAGGTGGCCAGTTCGACCTCGTGCTCATAAAACTAGTCCTGGACTGTGTGAGCTATGTGAAGAGGGGCCCCATTGTCTTGGAATATAGTATCATAAATGGGGAATAAACATTGTACCATAGGATGGACTCGATCTGCCAAAATGGTCGCATAGTCCTAGCAGTAATGCGGCTTCGCTTAGTAACCATGGGCCTATGGAATTCCACGATACGAATACACTCCTAGGATGGGCTTCGGCACCACGTCTTCCCGTTACGGACATTTGCGTCGCTGATGTGTGTGTTTTGATTTCTATATCTCCCTGAAATTCCCAGCTTATGGAGTCCCTTCGTGTTGTTTCACTGCATTGTGACGTTCAGTTCTGCTGTGACATTTCCAGCTACCGCTATCTTATTTTTCGTCACAACCCTCTTGAATGTCCGTGCGTCAGGGTCACTCAATAGACACTTTCGTCTGTGTTGTGGCATAGCAGATTACGTTTTCCCACTTTCCTTGTGTGTGGTATAAGTTTTCGATACAGTACCTCATAAACACGAACCATTTTGGCTACGTTTATTGGAAGTACTTAGCATATTGGCACCAGCAATTTGCTCACTTCCGAATTGACTTAGCTCCAACATGAGGCATTAACAATTACACAGAACACCGTTCTGACCACGACTGACACGTACTGAGGACATCGCACGGGTGCGCAGCCTGCACTCTCAGCTAGCATCTGCATCTGTGTTGAAGCGTGCATTTCTCGCAGTTTTTCCGTTTTGGTCCAAACCGTGTATTTCTTCCAAGGAAGGACCTGGTTGTAGCCGATGAAAGCGAGATATTCTGTGGATTTTCTACTCTTAAACGACCAATACCGGCGTTGAACGAGTCACTGTCTATTGCATTCCCCTAGTGTCATACAACTAAGATTGTGTGCTCTCGACACAGGTGAAATGCTGAACACAAATATTTCTCCATATGAATCCTGCCACACAAGGAAGAATTTAGCGATGGCGCTCGATATTGTGGTAGCCAGACTCAGATTCCTGTTCTACATCTACATCTACATCCATATTTCGCAAGCCGCCTGACGGTGTGTGGCGGAGGGTACCCTGAGTACCTCTATCGGTTCTCCCTTCTATTCCAGTCTCGTATTGTTCGTGGAAAGAAGGATTGTCTGTATGCTTCTGTGTGGGCTCTAATCTCTCTGATTTTTTCCTCATGGTCTCTTCGCGAGATATACGTAGGAGGGAGTAATATACTGCTTGACTCTTCGGTGAAGGTATGTTCTCGAAACTTTAACAAAAGTCCGTACCGAGCTACTGAGCGTCTCTCCTGCAGAGTCTTCCACTGGAGTTTATCTGTCATCTCCGTAACGCTTTCGCGATTACTAAATGATCCAGTAACGAAGCGCGCTGCTCTCCGTTGGATCTTCTCTATCTTTTCTATCAACCCTATCTGGTACAGATCCCACACTGTTGAGCAGTATTCAAGCAGTGGGCGAACAAGCGTGCTGTAACCTACTTCTTTTGTTTTCGGATTGCATTTCCTTAGGATTCTTCCAATGAATCTCAGTCTGGAATCTGCTTTACCGACGATCAACTTTATATGATCATTCCATTTAAATCACTCCTAATACGTACTCCCAGATAATTTATGGAATTAACTGCTTCCAGTTGCTGACCTGCTATTTTGTAGCTAAATGATAAGGGAACTATCTTTCTACGTATTCGCAGCACATTACACTTGTCTACATTGAGATTCAATTGCCATTCCCTGCACCATGCGTCTATTCGCTGCAGATCCTCCTGCATTTCAGTACAATTTTCCATTGTTACAACCTCTCGATACACCACAGCATCATCTGCAAAAAGCCTCAGTGAACTTCCGATGTCATCCACCAGGTCATTTATGTATATTGTGAATAGCAACGGTCCTATGACACTCCCCTGCGGCACACCTGAAATCACTCTTACTTCGGAAGACTTCTCTCCATTGAGAATGACATACTGCGTTCTGTTATCTAGGAACTCCTCAATCCAATCACACAATTGGTCTGATAGTCCATATGCTCTTACTTTGTTCATTAAACGACTGTGGGGAACTGTATCGAACGCCTTGCGGAAGTCAAGAAACACGGCATCTACCTGTGAACCCGTATCTATGGCTCTCTGAGTCTCGTGGACGAATAGCGCGAGCTGGGTTTCACACGACCGTCTTTTTCGAAACCCATGCTGAATACTACAGAGTAGATTTCTAGTCTCCAGAAAAGTCATTATACTCGAACATAATACGTGTTCCAAAATTCTACAACTGATCGACGTTAGAGATATAGGTCTATGGTTCTGCACATCTGTTCGACGTCCCTTCTTGAAAACGGGGATGACCTGTGCCCTTTTCCAATCCTTTGGAACGCTACGCTCTTCTAGAGACCTACGGTACACCGCTGCAGGAAGAGGGGCAAGTTCCTTCGCGTACTCTGTGTAAAATCGAACTGGTATCCCATCAGGTCCAGCGGCCTTTCCTCTTTTGAGCGATTTTAATTGTTTCTCTATCCCTCTGTCGTCTATTTCGATATCTACCATTTTGTCATCTGTGCGACAATCTAGAGAAGGAACTACAGTGCAGTCTTCCTCTGTGAAACAGCTTTGGAAAAAGACATTTAGTATTTCGGCCTTTAGTCTGTCATCCTCTGCTTCAGTACCATTTTGGTCACAGAGTGTCTGGACATTTTGTTTTGATCCACCTACCGCTTTGACATAAGACCAAAATTTCTTAGGATTTTCTACCAAGTCAGTACATAGAACTTTACTTTCGAGCTCATTGAACGCCTCTCGCATAGCCCTCCTCACACTACATTTCGCTTCGCGTAATTTTTGTTTGTCTGCAAGGCTTTGGCTATGTTTATGTTTGCTGTGAAGTTCCCTTAGCTTCCACAGCAGTTTCCTAACTCGGTTGTTGTAGCACGGTGGCTCTTTTCCATCTCTTATGATCTTGCTTGGCACATACTCATCTAACGCATATTGTACGATGCTTTTGAACTTTGTCCACTGATCCTCAACACTGTCTGTACTTGAGACAAAACTTTTGTGTTGAGCCGTCAGGTACTCTGTAATCTGCTTTTTGTCACTTTTGCTAAACAGAAAAATCTTCCTACCTTTTTTAATATTTCTATTTACGGCTGAAATCATCGATGCAGTAACCGCTTTATGATCGCTGATTCCCTATTCTGCATTAACTGTTTCATATAGTTCGGGTCTGTTTGTCACCAAAAGGTCTAATATGTTATCGCCACGAGTCGGTTCTCTGTTTAACTGCTCAAGGTAGTTTTCAGATAAAGCACTTTAAAAAATTTCACTGGTTTCTTTGTCCCTGCCACCTGTTATGAACTTTTGAGTCTCCCAGTCTATATCCGGCAAAATAAAATTTCCACCCAGAACTATAACATGGTGGGGAAATCTACTCGAAATATTATCCTAATTATCCTTCAGGTGCTCAGCCACAACAGCTGCTGAGCCAGGGGGCCTATAGAGACATCCAATTACCATGTCTGAGCCTGCTTTAACCGTGACCTTCACCCAAATTATTTCACATTTCGGATCTCCGTCAATTTCCGCGATACTATTGCACTTCTTATCGCTATAAACACGCCTCCCCCTTCACTGTCCAGCCTGTCTCTGCGGTATACATTCCAATCTGAGTTTAGGATTTCATTACTGTTTACGTCTGGTTTCAGTCAACTTTCTGTCCCTAGTACTATATGGGCGTTGTGACCATTTATTAATGAGAGCAGTTCTGGGACCTTTTTATAGACGCTCCTGCAGTTTTCTATTAGCACATTAATGTTGTTATTCCCTGTTGCATTTTGCGTACTCCTACCTTGCCGCGTCTCAGGAGGCGTCTTGTCGGGCCTAGGAGGGAATTCTCTAACCTAAAAAATCCACATGTGCACTCCACACGTACTCCGCTACCCTTGTAGCCGCTTCCGGCGTGTAGTGCACGCCTGACCTATTCAGGGGAACCCTACATTTCTCCACCCGATAGCGGAGGTCGAGAAATTTGCACCCCAGATCTCCGCAGAATCGTCTGAGCCTCTGGTTTAAGCCTTCCACTCGGCTCCAAACCAGAGGACCGCGATCGGTTCTGGGAACGATACTACAAATAGTTAGCTCTGATTCCACCCCGCGAGCGAGGCTTTCCGCCTTCACCAATTCCGCCAGCCGCCTGTACGAACTGAGGATGACCTCTGAACCCAGACGGCAGGAGTCATTGGTGCCGACATGAGCAACAATTTGCAGTCGGGTGCACCCAGTGCTCTCTATCGCCGCCGGCAGGGCCTCCTCCACATCTCGGATGAGACCCCCCGGCAAGCAGACAGAGTGAACACTGGCCTTCTTCCCCGACCTTTCCGCTCTTTCCCTAAGGGGCTCCATCACCCGCCTAACGTTGGAGCTCCCAATAACTAATAAATTCCTCCCCCCGTGTGCGTGCTCGGACCTTGCTGAAGGAGCGGCCACATGTCCACTCACAGGCAGAGCGGGCGATGCCACACGGCCAGCCTCCACATTTACCCTTCGCCTCGTGCGCCGCGAACGCTGCTGAACCCGCCACTCCCCTTGGGGAGAGGGTGGCCCATCTGCGCCCGGTACCCGCGAAGATGTCTCGACAGCAGGGACAGTGGGTGAAGCATGTAACACCTGGGGTGTACCATGCGACGCACCAGACTCCCCACAGCCGCTACACTCCGAGGCAGCAGCCTGAAGACGGCCGACCGCGGCCATCAACACGTTCAGCTGTTCGTGAACAGTGGCCAGCTCCTCCTGCGTCCTTACACAGCAGTCACACATCCTATCCATCCTAAGAAATCAATTTACTGTAGAGAGTTAATCAACTTTTAAGGGGCTCCGGAAAGGCTCAAAATCATGAAAAGTTCAATTTTTACTTTTTTGCGTTTTCTGAATCTGCAGACTATTACCTTTTAATAGATATCTAATTTATTCAATTCCGAAGACTACAACTATTTTTAAATTTTTTTTGAAAAGTGTTCTACATGGGCGTGACACACTGTGGCGCTGTTAAACTACTGTCAAATGGTGTTATTATTAACGTCCGTGTTCATCAGGTACATTTTAGTGATGTGAGATAAAGTATAAAACCTATTTTCAGAGACTTAGCAGCACCTGAACTGTTGAAAAAGTGTATTCACGGAAAAACACAAAACCCCAATGAAAGTGTAAATAGTGTTATATGGTCGAGAATCCCCAAGACTGTATTTGTTGGAATAGAAACACTTCACTTTGGTTTGTATGATGCTGTTGCGACTTTCAATGATGGCAACATTGTATGGTGCAAGGTATTTAGAAATATGGGAATGAAGATAGGTTCTAACATGGTACGAGCGATGCTTGCTTTAGACAAGGAACGCCTTCGGGCTGCAGACAGGGCTGTAAAGAGTCTAGAAATACAAGCAAGAGTAAACAGGAGGAGGAACAAGAGGAAGCTGGAGGAGGAGTTTGCAGAGGATGAAGATAATCCATCCTATGGACCTGGAATGCACTAAAAAGTTAATCCAATCTTTGTCGCTCGATTCCCAAAACTTTTATTTTCTCATACTAATTACATGTTTTCTAAGGATCTTCCAAACATATTTGTTTCAAACTTTCAGTAAATGTTACACAGTACCTTCTGCATAATTTAACACAGCCTTTTTCCAAAAAACTGTATATTTTTGAATATATAAATAAAAAATTGCAAAAAAGTGTTGTGAATTTTCATTACAATTGAAAAAAAATCATCTTTAATAACTGAACTAAAATTTTGTAAAATCCCTATGTTAATTTGTAGCCCATATTCCAATAAATAATCTGTAAAAAGTTCAACTTCCTACCTCAAATACTTTGCGAGGAAAGTTGTAATTTATAAGCGTTATTATAACATTACAAGTATAGGGCGTTCCGGAGCCCCTTAACTAGACTGCTAATTCACTAAAGGCGGCTCACTAATCTGACTTAACTGTGGTTACTAGCCACTTCTTGTAGAAAACAATGAAAATAGCACCACCTGTCTCTGGACTGTATTGAAAACAAACACTAGCACTACTGGCACTGTGGCTGACTAAAGGGACTCTCTCTGACTGTATTCAAAACAAACACGAAATCTATGGAACACTATTACTAGCACTCGACAATTAAAGCTTCCTAAAAGCAAAAACACACGGAAGAAGAAGTGACAAGTAAGAAAAATACAGTTAATACTTAAATTAAGGTAGCTCGCTGCACAGCAGACGTGAAGCGGACGGCAGTTACGACGACACTGACACTAAAGAGCATTTGATGGATATTCCCGTGTATCCATTGCCTTTAAATGGAAGACAAATTGTTGACGAAGCGAAGGTAAATATTGACACTGATGAAGGAAGAGGTCGTGGAAGCACGAAATTACTCCAGTACTTGACGTATAAGAGGCAGTCAAACGAAAACGATACGGATAGGCACAAGTAAGTAAATTGTTTATTACTTCAAACGCAATCGCCGTAACTGTTAATATATTTATCCCACTGTGAGATAGGACGATCAATGCCTTCCTGGAAAAATGTTTGCGGTTGCCTTCGTACGCACATATATCTTCGAAGCAAATTGATGGCCACAAATGTCTTTCTTCAGAACTCCAAAAGTTTGGAAATCGCATGGACAGAGATCGGGACTGTATGGATGATGTGTCCTCTCCAGCGTACTCGCAACAACTTTGGAGACATGTGGAAGGTTTCGCTAGGAAGCCCCTCACATTCTCCATACAGCACCCAACTCTTCCCATGCGATTTCCATATTTTTGGAACCCTGAAGAAAGACATTCGTGGGCGTCGATTTGCTTCGGACGAAGAGGTGCGCGCCTGGATGCAATCATGCTTCTGTAGGCAACCGTAACCACTTTTCCGTGAAGGCATTGTCTCACACTAAGGTAAATTTATTTCCATTTATGGGGAGCACTTTTGAAATAACAAACAGTTTTCTTGCTTTTCTTCAGATCTGTCTCGTTTTCGACTATCCCTTTTACCACCTCATATTACGCTGCATACCATTGAGCAGTCGCGCTATGTAGTTGCGTACGAACGTTACACCCACTGCAAACAAGTAAGCAAAATTGTTGCGTATGTAGCAGGAATTCTACAAATCACAGAAAAAGATCAAACTGTAGCTAAAAATGTAAAAAAAAAGAAAGAGGAAAAAAGCTAAGAAATAAAAGTACAGATAATCGCTTTACAAAGAGGTTTTTAAAATATAACATTTTAAAACAGCAGCGACGTAAAGTAAAAAAAAATATTGTAGAACTAAAATATAAATACAATGTGAACGCTTCCACAACTCAGTTGTCAAACGGCCACGCTTTTTGGCTGAAAGTAAGGAAGACTGTAAATGCCAGAAAAAATCGGAAGTGTTTAGCAGTATTATACAGGGCAATAATCACTCTGTGATGGGGAAAACACTGTAAGAAACAAAAGAATAAGATTTGTTGGAAAGAAAATTAAGAGAGTATGTCAAAAGCAAGGATGATGATCGTGAGAAGTACATTCTATTCCATGAAAGCTTTCTTGAATAAAAGATTTCCAGCTTTCTTGAATAAAAGATTTCCAATACATTTCTATTATCCGTAACGCCACACTATGTAAGCCAAATATGGACCATGGGAAAATCGAAGGTGTATAAATTGAAAGCATGTGATAAGTGGTGCAGCAGGATGATTTAAAAAGTTACATGGACAGACATAGAACGAGCCGAACATATGGGGACAGACTTTTTGTCTTCAGTAATAAGCATATGCTTCTTGCCATATAAGCATTATTATCATTGATAACTGATTTATATCATGTTTTCGGCCAGGTTGGCAAAGGAGTTATTAGGGGGTATTGCTTGTAAGGTTACAGTACTAAGTTGCTTTCCTCACGAGTCTACCATCAAAAATTTCGGAAACACGAAATATAACATTGATACAATAATAAGTTCATCGCAGCCAAATAATCATACAAGTTCAAAGTACATTTATAATAATATACGAAATCAGAAATTTTACATATTGTGGTTTGCATAGCCACTTATTGACTGAGTCCTTTTGGTACAGAATTCTGTACGGCAACGATTACATATCTGATGACACAGTTTAGACTCACACATTGCGTTTTGTTCATGATATGACATGCTGTTGCAAATAAGGTGGTGGAATCCATGGACGGCTATTCTGGTGATCACGTGTCTCATCTTAAAGTTTTCCTTTGCCCGTGTTCGGTCAGTATTACGGTATAAGCGTATATTTTATATTTTTATTATTATATGTTTTATGATTTTGGTTGGGGTGGCTTTAAATATTGTGGGCTAGCATGAGACTTTTAATTAACTTATACCGCGATAACAGTGTTCAAATGTGGGTGAAATCTTATGGGACTTAACTGCTAAGGTCATCAGTCCCTAAGCTTACACACTACTGAACCTAAATTATCCTAAGGACACAACCATGCCCGAGGGAGGACTCGATCCTCCGCCGGGACCAGCCTCACAGTCCGTGACTGCAGCGCCCGCAGACCGCTCGGCTAATACCGCGCGGCCCGCGATAACACTCGTACGGACATCGGCTGCCCCGAAGTACGTTCGATATAATATTTTTTAAACACAGCGCGCGGCTCACCGCCTTCTAATAAATAATTTGCGTGAGCGCTGCTATTTAGAAAAGAAAATATGCGTATTATTACGCAAACTGTAATTCTTAATGTTGGTCTCAGGGGCTACTGGTTATTTATGTACCAAATTACATAAAGGTTAACTGAGATATTGCGGAACGTAATGATTTCCAATATTTCTTGTTCATTATTTGCAAGGCAAAACTGGAGAGAATCTCGTCTGCCGTTAGGCGGCCAAAATGAGACATACTGAACTCACTCAGTGCTGTGAATTTTCGTAACTTAAATTAATTTTAACTTCGAAATTAATGAAAGATCAAAATTGAGAAGTCTCTCACATTTACATTTAATAACATGAATCGTCAGTGTAATGGGTGACTAAATCCTGCTAGGGAGATAAGCTCCCTGCACTACGAAGTCCTGTAAAAACTTTGTTAATTATAATTAATAGTTGCGATCATGAGAGGTGACAACTAAATCAATCATACACACTTTCTAATAACAATTTCTATTATATGTTTCAAAAATACAGATAAAACTTCCGTTAATTATCAGACAGCACTAAAACGGCGGCCTACCGCTAGATGAAGCAAAACAGGAGAGATAGTTCAATCAAAGCATTGTCTCTGATCTTTATGGCCTATGTTACACAGAGATTATACAGAAAAAAACTGTGTTTTGTTAATTACATCGATATTTGTTTTTTGATAATAATAACTTACGTTCTTTATTATTTGTTATATATCGCGCACTCGTACACAGTCTTGAAATAATTTATAATTCACACGTCTCATAACAAAAACTTCCTTCCCCTTTCTCCAAATCTCCATTTATGCGACATACCGTCACATCAATCATTGCACCTGCGCTGTATAATTCTGGAGGTACTCTTCCCTTTTTTTCTTCACTGTTTTTAGTAGACTTTCCGAAGCGTTGATGATTGATATACAATCAGGTAAGTTTAAAATCACTGATTCCGATTAGTTACTACTGAGTGCCAATGCAGTGTTTCTTACGGTGAAACAATAAAATTAATAACAAGTACCGCGTTAATCTCATTGCATAATGGCTCTTGCGAAGAACAACAGACCAGCTTTATACGAAGACATTGCAGAAATAACATAGATTGTGTTTCTCTCTACAGATTTGTAGAACATGTTTAAATGGAAATAGATCTGCTACAGATGTGGAGGTTAAGGGATTCACACCTCTTTGGATGAAGAGAAAACTACCACATTATACAGTATTTTATCACTGTATGGACTTTGGTGGCATAAAAAAAGCCTACAAGTGATTAAGCACTCACAAGGGATGGCGATACTGCATGTATTATCAATAAATGCATAGATTTAAGATTGAAGCTAAAAGTACTTCAAACAATTTTTTAGTTGGCGAATAGTTCTCGGGCTTCCAGCCGGGTGGCGGTGTCTTCAAACTGCGACGTTTCGACAAATGACATACTCATCATCTTCTGGCGAAGTGCCGAGACTTTGCGGATGCCGGTCCCTTTATACCTGCGGTGTGCCCCCCACCACCTGGCCGCGGGAGGCTGGGTCCAGAGGAGCCGGCGGGCGGGGTGGAGGGGGAAGCGGGTGCGCCGTTCGTTTCTCCGTCAGAACATTCCGGTCGCGTCTCGTGAGCTGGACGGTTCTTGTATACGCCAGGAACGCAATAAGAACCGTCCAGCTCACGACACGCGATCAGAATGCTCTGACGGAGACACGAACGACGCACCCGCTTCCCCCTCCACCCCGCCCGCCGGCTCCTCTGGACCCAGCCTCCCGCGGCCAGGTGGTGGGGGGCACACCGCAGGTATAAAGGGACCGGCATCCGCAAAGTCTCGGAACTTCGCCAGAAGATGATGAGTATGTCATTTGTCGAAACGTCGCAGTTTGAAGACACCGCCACCCGGCTGGAAGCCCGAGAACTATTCGCCAGCTGTATACGCCGGGAAAGCATACATTCAAATTTTTTAGTTATTAAGTACTGAAATCTGATATTAATTTTATGCTTGTTGCTTAGGTGACTGACAGATCACAACATATTGATGTTCCTAAGGTATAGCGATGATTTTTCGGTTTAATGCGGATTAGTAAATAATGGCGTTGTTAAGAACAAAGATTTCCATCAAAACGGAACCCTTGACTGTAAGAGCTCATCTCCCTGTGCAGATATACTCCAGTAAGATGAAACTAGCGCTAAACGGTTCCAAAGCCTCGTTACCTATAAGGGCCCAGAGTTCCAGAGTTCTTCCGACAGAACTGACTGCGAAAATACCTGAGTAACATGGTCAGAAAAAGTAATGCCAAACTGGTCAGTCGACTATTTTTATCCAGGTATGAACAGAATAAGGGCCGCTATGACGTTTCAACTGCACTTCGGTGGAACAACACGTGCTTCTGAGATTGCTGTAGCCAGCCACCAGGCCACACGGATCAGAGCTGAAGCCTCAGGAACGGCTACAGCCGCGACCAGCAATCGTTCAGCTCGTTTTATTGCTCGTAAGTCGCGATGGCTAATTTAACGATGGTTGGTACGATTATTATCGAGTCACGGGGTCACCCGCGCTGCCCACTCAGCAAACGCGAAATGTTCTACTGCCGTTGTGTCATTACTTGACGACATCTCATTCTCACTCACGTCATTATCTAATGCTCTTTATACACGTGATTTCCGTTCTCGGGTTATCCGACGAATTTCTGCCGGATTTCCTCTCCTATTCAGGTTCAATGATTTAAGTACTCTTTACTACCTATTTCAATGCTATTAGTATTGTTCAATCTGTGTGCACTGCACAGAGATTGAATACCTAAATAACTTAGTGAACTAAAAAGATGAGGTAAACAGCATTCGATTATATTACTACTGATTTCATAGAAACTACTAAAAGTTTACGAAAAGAGAGTTGCTATGATTCAAAACGACACCAATAATATTGTAGAACTGTCTCAAATTCCTTTGGAGCGGCCTTAGAACTGTGGACTACCCACGAAGTACTGTTCAAACCCTTATTACATCCTACCGAAAGAATACAATTATTAAAAGGGTATGCAGTTTCGGGGCACTCAGTGAACAGTTCATTCCCCAATAAACTAATACCCTCATTTGATGATTTTTTTCCTGTTTCATGCTTTGAGAAAAGTTATTATCCAGTTACTAAAAGATATAACTTTCTTTAAAATTACTTGCTCTTCGACTTTCTGACGACTCTGCGTTAAAATCTGTACAGGACGTATCATAATTAATGGCGTAAACTCATACAGTTGAAAGTGCACAATTTTATTAGCAAAAAAGTCTCACTAAGAGAGTCACTAAAATGCATACCTTAAGAACAATAAGTACTTCTTCATCTTCGATAATGTGAAACAAGTCTCTTCTATTACAATCTCTTCGCTTTCCATATTTTATGGAGGACGGAATATGGTCGAAAACAAGAAAAATTTGTCCAGCAAACATGGTTTCTAAGGTGCTACGAGCACTTGTTCATCTTCATTACTGTGAAACACATCACTTCTCCTGAAAAAGTGCTCATAGCTCTTAAGGTATGCATTTTAGTTAGAGCCCATGCTTACTTACACTTTGTGTACTTTCAGCTGTGTGCGTTTACGCCACTAATTTTGACACACCCTTTATTAATGACGAGTCGAACATGCTACAGGCAGCCATTTACGAATTGCAGTAATACGTGCAACACAGTATTAATAAAGAAAATAATCATGAATCCAGAGTACAGTTTGACCATTTCAGCTCTTTACACGAAGATTAGTGTTCACTTCCAATGGACGATGACTTCATTAGAGAGATTGAGCATAAGTTCATAATAGAGAGAGATAGAGTATGACTTCTTAAAGAAAACCATTTAGCTCTTCCCTGAAGTAATATAGGAAAACTTTCGCCAGTTTAAATAGGGATATTGTAGCGGGTTTTGTTGTTAATATAATTATGTTGAATTCTCCTTTCGGTTTGTAAATCACAGACCGATAGTGAGCAATTTATATTTACCTCCCTGATTGCTTCAGAAATAAGTCCTTTTGTTTATTATAATCTAAATTTTTGCGTAAAAAGTTAGCCCATTTTCCTTAAAAACAGCCATCAAATGCAGAAGTTCTTGGGTTAAGCTGTCCGCGTCGGACATGGCATATGCTCTGCTTACCAAAGTCCTAAGGACGCCACTGCGTTGGTGTGGTGGATGACAACTCTTAGAATGCAGATTCCGATCTGTGTGCGTCGGCTTTCGGTGAACACTGTGTCTCAAAGTACCATCTGCTTTCTTATAAACCATAACGTCTAAAAATGGAAGCATCCCATCAATTTCAACCTCCATGGTAAATTTAACGCAGGGATGAAGACAGTTGAAGTGGTCAAAAATCTATTAAGAGCATAACGTCCATGCGGCCAAACGAAAAGTGCATGATCCACATATCTCCAGAAGTTCGTTGGTTGCAACGCTTAAGTCCTCAGTGCCATATCCTCGAAGTCCTCCATAAATAAATTGGCGACTGTGGATGACAAAGGACTGCCCATAGCCCCTCCGTAATTCTGCTCAAAAATGTTGCCGTTAAATAAAAAATACGTGGATGTCAGCACATGACGACAAAGCTTCACCAACTCTTGAACCAGTTTTTCACTAATCAGAATAAGGGACTCTTCAGAGGGACTAGTGTAAACAGAGATAACACATCAAAACTCACTAATAGACCTGAAGGACTCAGCTTCAAAGATTTCAATCGTCGAATAAAATCCACCGAATTGGAGATATGGTGTTCACACTTGTCAACATGTTGACTGAGAACAGAAGATAAATACTTCGCCAGGTAAGTTTGTGCACCTAAATTATTAACAATATGCCTTAAGGGAACCCCTTCCTTATGCAACTTAGGCAGTTCATACAACCTAAGTAAAATATGGCGTTTCAGTCTTCGATCGCTATTCTTTATTCTCAATAACCGGTTTCGGGCTAGCTGCCCATCTTCAGATCATATGTTGTAGTTACAGAGTAACTTGTCCGTACAGAACACACAGTTCACTGTCATAAGTAAAGTAAATATGATCTGAAGATGTGCAGCTAGCCCGAAACCGGTTATTGAGAATAAAGAATAGCGATCGAAGACTGAAACGCCATATTTTACTTAATGAACGATCGCGGACCTCCCAGTGAGACAACCATGTCTTGTTTTGATAAAATCATACAACCTAGACGGAACGGCAACACCAGGATGAGGTTTCTTACGGAAATCTTCGGACAACGAACTCGTTTTCAACAGTGAAAGTGTCTTGCACTTAATCCTTTCTGTGGGGTCACTAGATAGTCTTCTGTACCCCGTTCGTTGAGTAGTAAATCCATTTTTAGGACATAACCATCCCGCGTCATTACAACCGTGGCATTCTCCCTGTCAGCTGGTAAAGGAAAATGGATATTCCGAGAAGCAGATTCGTCGGGCTAAGGAGTTTGGACCATCACTGGAGGTGCATGAAGTGGAACATAGAGACGGCCTTACTTCCTTATGCTGGAGGCATAACGTTTAAGATTGGACAAATTTTAAGGAATTTTAACATTAAGATTGTGTTCCGTCCACCTTCTAAGATTAGGGCTTAGGAAACGGTATATACAAAATTCCGTGTCAATGTTGGAAGGTTTACATTGGCCGTTCGATTCGCACATTTCATGACAGGTATGTGGACCATCGCCATCATACGAGGCTACAACAGCCGGAAAAATCGGCAGCATGAGGGACACGGTATGAAATTTGACGAAACTGTGGTAGTTGCCAACATCCCGGTTTTTGGAACAGTGCCCATAAAGAGGATATTGAAGTTAGGTTGGCGGGTAATTTAATTAACAGGTACAATGGGCTTCCTCTTAGCAGGACGTGGAATCCTGTACTACCCCGCATCGAAATTGAACGTTCTTCGGTGCGGCCCTGAGTGCGATATATCGTTGCCGCCAGTTTCTACAAAGGGCATCACCACCTCCCTGTCTTACCGAGCGAGGTGGCGCAGTGGTTAGCACACTGGACTCGCATTCGGGAGGACGACGGTTCAATCCCGTCTCCGGCCATCCTGATTTAGGTTTTCCGTGATTTCCCTAAATCGCTTCAGGCAAATGCCGGGATGGTTCCTTTGAAAGGGCACGGCCGATTTCCTTCCCCACCCTTCCCTCACCCGAGCTTGCGCTCCGTCTCTAATGACCTCGTTGTCGACGGGACGTTAAACACTAATCTCCTCCTCCTCCTCCTCCCTGTCTTGGAGGGCAGCAACCGTGATGGGCGGCGCATGCGCCGTGTACTGAACCGTGGCCTATATTGGACGGCGATTTGCAGCCTGGCGTCAGTTCTCAGTGGGACTCATCAGCAGAAGCAGTATTCTCCTGAAAATGGTGGCCAGTTGAATCGCCGAAATATCGAGTCAAATTATAGGATGCGCCAGCAAACCCGAAGAGACTTCCATGAAAATGTTGGAAATAACTTTTATAGGGAAAAACCAATACGAGAACTCAAACCACATGAAGAAATACGATGAAGAAAATATAAGTAAAAAGATTAACATGGAGAGTGGCAGATAATTTCAGGTAATTTTATATAGCAAACGAAAATGAACTAACTTTTTACGCAAAAATTTAGATTATAACAAAAAAGGCCTTATTTCTGAAACAGTCATGGAGGTAAAGATAAATTGCTCACAATCGGTCTGTGATTTACAAACCTAAAGGAGAACTCAACATAATTATATTAACAACCAAACCCGCTACAATATCCCTATTTAGATTGGGATCCGGCAGCAAACCCGAAGAGACTTTCATGACTTAGTACGCCGGGAAAGCCTACGAAGTCATATTTCCAACATTACTAAGATTTGTTGGAAGTAAGAATCACCTCTTATTCGCAGTTACGTAATAAGTCTTGTGGACGATATCTTCCAAGGACTAATCCCGCATAGCTTTCTTTGAAAGCATTCTGAAGCTACTGAAGCTACACAGTCTGTGTACAATGTTTACGTACCGCGATTCACGCGGTTTGTTTCTTCCAAAAGACGATGTTCTGAGTAATTAAAACATCTATTCAAGAATATTGATAATCTGAGAATTGGTTTTACTTGGAAAACTCTGAGCCCAGTTTTGTAATCTACAAATCAAAGAAAGTCTTTCTAAGTATGTATATATAGTAAGAGCATAGTCTTTGATTTTTATTTTAATCTTTTGTAATAATTTTCGTTTTTGTATACTTTTTGATCTTCCATTCCCATGTTAGGTTGAATCAGTCAATGTATTATAATATGCGAACAGGACCGGCAATATCTGAAGATCCTCGAAATCTGTTTTAATCCACTGTAACATACTGACCTTCAGAATCATTGTAAACCATAGAAACGTCGATTTGATTCACAATAATTCTGGCATAGGGCTTGGTTGACGCCTTAAAAAATCATGTCATAAACTACCATAATAAAAGATGTCACCTCATTCGAAGGTGAGCGGCTGTGAACTGTTCTGGAGAATTTTCAGTGTGTTTGGTCAGTTGCTAGGAGAATCATGGGCGCAATAATTGTAATTAATTTTTGGTGGCAACACTGATAGCACCATGTTGAGGTGAAGCAATAAGTTTTTATCTTGTGATGAATAATAATAAAACAAGAACCAGTATCACGCAAGTTCTTGTTTGTAATTTATAATTTTTAAATCATCTGAAACATTATGTGTAGTTACGGACGCAAACTTGGACAATCTGACGATCACTAGATGATTATATTCACAGGAGTTGTGGATTTGAGAATGTATTGATAGACTCTCGATTTTAATGTCAAAATAGTGAACAGAAGCAAATCTGGACGTCACTCCTTCCTTATGCGACTCCAGTACCTTAAACAACGTACTTTGCTACTAACTCTTTTACTCGAATTAGTATGTGGCAGGTTCACTCAGTCAAATATTTACTTGTGCCTTTGTTGCAACCACCAACCTTAGGGCTTAAGACCAGATGATACCTAGCCCTCAGACTCAAATACCTAAACAGTACGAAATATATAAAAATAACTATAATAGCAATATGACTAATACCCTGTAGTAAACTGAATATTTTACGACATGGTATTTACGAGTTATGCTGATCAACAAAAACATCAAGATACTGATGCAAGTCGTTGCAGTGATACATAAGGAACGCTGGAGTATTTGAAGACACAGGCAGAGGAAGCAACATAAAGGAGAGAGAGCAGTTAGTGGATGAGAGAACATAGAAAGATGACCGTTGGTACAGGAAAAAAAGAAGGCCGACAGAAACGAGCGATAAAACGCTGAGGACGAGACAAAAATTCTGGTACGCTGTAGGGAAAAACCCCACTGTGAGGCATCTGTGGTAAGCCAAATCGATGGCAAAAATCTCTGCATTTTCTTCTCGAAAGCAGTATGGTAGTTCAATGTTAGGCCATTCTAGTGAGGAATAGGTGCAGAGGAGACGAAAGGAAGGAAGGAGGAAAATAAGACTTTAACATTACGTCGACACCACAGTCATTAGAGTTAGAGCATAACTTCGAATTACGAAAGGATGGCGAAGGTAATCAGCCAGTCTTTTCAAAGGTATCATTCCAGAATTTGCTTGAAGTGATTTAGGGAAATCACGGAAAACCTAAATCTGGATGGCCAGATGTTTTTTATAATTCTTATTGATTTATTAGAGCCAGCTCCTGGCGAACCCCTGACAGGGTTAAGGTTTCGCACGAAGATCCTTTCCCCAGCCTTAACCTGATGGGACCTCCTGCCCTGATTATAACGTTTCCTCAGCCGACGGTGGGCTGGTTCAATGTTTCTCCACACCCGTCCCAAATTCTGCCTAATAACATCTGAGTCAATGATCTCAGGTAAAAGCTCATTGATATTCCAAAGGTTAGACAAGAGGGAAATAGGGTAACCGGAGCCGTTTCAGAGACTTCATGCTGCGCGGAATTAACAGCAAGGTTGATCGAGGGAATGAAACTGTCCCACATGGTTTGAGACCATGCGTGGTAAATTGTAAGGGCGGCCTTCAGATTCCTATTTCACTTTTCCACAAAGGAGGACTGCGGATAATAGGGGTGGTGGTAATATGCTTGATGCCATTGCCAAAAGAGAAACGCCTAAATCTCCTGGGAACAACAGCCGGCGCGTTATCACTTACTAGCGCCCTAGGAGAACCAAACAGAGAATATATTTTGATAAAGCGGTGAACAGTTACAAACTCTGCCGAGTAGGAACAAGCCAAAGGAAACAGGAGAACGCGTCCACGACGACCGGAACGCAATGGTTGCCAAACTTAATGCGGGGTGGGGGTCCCATGTAATCAATAAACAACTTATCCACCGAGTGTTCCTCACGATCCGAACAAAGAAGGCCCTAGTGTGAGTTGGGGTTAGGCTCAGCTATTTTACAGAGCTCACACTCCCCCACTAAGCGGCGAATACCCTTGGAATATTTGGCCAAGTGTCATGGCGCCGAATCGTCGCAATTGTCTTGTGGATGCCTAAGTGGCCTCCTGCTAATGAGCTATGAAATTAGTAATAAAACGATGGAACGACTCGATCAGCAAACAAATTCTAAGTTGTAGAGGCCTACCTACTTCTCGGAAAAGAATGCCTCTGTGCAAGGTGTAACCTGGGCCGAAATACGGCCAAAAGCTGCTTACGAATAGGCACTAGATCAAGGTCTTGATCCTGTTTACCCTTCAGATCGCAACGAGCTGGGGAACCTCGGTAAGACTACTACTACAGGAACTCCTGTCTCAGGGGAACGTTGAGGAACTGGCTCAGTCAATGACTGCAGCGCCTTAGACCGCTCGGCAATGTTCATGTCTTGGGAGTTCGGTGGCCAGCGGAAGTGCTTAAACTGAGAAGAATGTTCCTGGAGCCACTCTGTAGCGATTCTGGAAGCGTGGAGTGTCGCATTATCCTGCTGGAATTTCCCAAGTCTGTCGGAATGCACAATGGACATGAATACCTGTCAATTTCAATACAGTTCCCAACAGCTCTGAAACTTAAGATGTTATTTTATTTTATTTTGAAGGCTACCAGTTTCAGCATTTCACTATCCATATCTCCAAATAAACGAAAGTGTCACATATAGCCATAAATCTCTGGATGTCGTTAATTCAGTCGTTACACTAGTACTTCATTCGTAGACTTGATGGAAACTAAGCACACATGCGGTGCAGAAACGTGGTCAAACATGTCCTCTGTCCGTGATGGACCAACAGAGATTGAATGGATATGAATGGATGCAGGTGATCATACAGGATGCTTACGTACGTGTCACCTGTCAGAGTCGTATCTAGACGTATCAGGAGTCCCATATCACTCCAATTTTACACGCCCCCGCCATTACGGAGCCTCCACTAGCTTGAACAGTCCCCTGTTGACATGCAGGGTCCATGGATTCATGAGTTTGTCTCCATACCCATATACATCCATCCGCTCGGTACAATTTGAAGCGAGACTCGTCCGACCAAGCAACATGTTTCTAGTCATCAACAGTCCAATGTCGGTGTTGATGGGCCAAGGCGAGGCGTAAAGCTGTGTGTCGAGCAGTCATCAAGGGTACACGAATGGGCCTGCGGCTCCGAAAGCCTATATCGATGATATTTCGTTGAATGATTCGCATGCTGACACTTGTTGATCGCCGGCCCAGCATTGAAATCTACAGCAATTTGCGAAAGGGCTACACTTCTGTCACGTTGAACGATTTTCTTGAATCGTCATTGGTCCCGTTCTTGAAGGATCTTTTTCCGGCCCCAGCAATGTCGCAGTTTTGATGTATTACCGGATTCCTGATATTCACGGTACACTCGGGAAATGGTCGTACGGGAAAATCCGCACTTCATCCCTACCTCGGAGACCCTGTGTCCCATCGCTCTTGCGCCGACTGTAACACCACGTTCGAACTCACTTAAATCTTGATAACCCGCCAGTGTAGCAGCAGTAAGCGATCCAACAACTGTGCCAGACGCTTGTTGTCTTGTAAAAACGTTGCCGACCGCAGCGCCGTATTCTGCCTGCTTACATACCTTTGTATTTGAATACGCATGCCTATACCAGTTTTTTGGTGCTTCAGTGTATGTTAGACCCAATATACGAGATAAACAGCAAGCAATGACTTCTAAGAGGAGGACAAACAGGCTCAGCCACCACTGGAAGCTCAGTGGACGTCCCAAGATATGGCAACAACTTAACGGGCGGGAGAAAGCTGCTGGATGAGTTTACCGAATGTCATTTATTGCTTCACAGTAGTTGGTAATCCTTTATTTAGCAAGATGTACTTAAAAGTATCAGTAACATATAAATTAATACACTACTGGCCATTAAAATTGCTACACCACGAAGATGACGTGCTACAGACGCGAAATTTAACCGACAGGAAGAAGATGCAGTGATATGCAAATTATCAGCTTTTCAGAGCACTCACACAAGGTTGGCGCCGGTGGCGACACCTACAACGTGCTGACATGAGGAAAGTTTCCAAACGATTTCTCATACAGAAACAGCAGTTGATCGGCTTTGCCTGGTGAAACGTTGTTGTGATGCCTCGTGTAAGGAGGAGAAATGCGTACCATAACGTTTCCGACTTTGATAAAGGTCGGATTGTTGCCTATCGCGATTGCGGTTTATCGTATCGCGACATTGCTCGCGTTGGTCGAGATCCAATGACTGTTAGTAGAATATGGAATCGGTGGGTACAGGAGGGTAATACGGAACGCCGTGCTGGATCCCAACAGCCTCGTATCACTAGCACTCGAGATGACAGGCATTTTATCCGCATGGCTGTAACGGATCGTGCAGCCATGTCTCGATCCCTGAGTCAACAGATGGGGACGTTTACAAGACAACAACCATCTGCACGAACAGTTAGAAGACGTTTGCAGCAGCATGGACTATCAGCTCGGAGACCATGGCTGCGGTTACCCTTGACACTGCATCACAGACAGGAGCGCCTGCGATGGTGTACTCAACGACGAACCTGGGTGCACGAATGGCAAAACGTCATTTTTTCGGATGAATCCAGTTTCTGTTTACAGCATCATGATGGTCGCATCACGGTGAACGCACACTGGAAGCGTGTATTCGTCATCGCCATACTGGCGTATCACCCGGCGTGATGGTATGGGGTGCCATTGGTTACACGTCTCGTTCACCTCTTGTTCGCATTGACGGCACTTTGAACAGTGGACGTTACATTTCAGATGTGTTACGACCCGTAGCTCTACCCTTCAATCGATCCCTGCGAAACCCTACATTTCAGGAGGATAATGCACGACCGCATGTACGGGCCTTTCTGGATACAGAAAACGTTCGACTGCTGTCCTGGCCAGCACATTCTCCAGATCTCTCACCAATTGAAAACGTCTGGTCAATGGTGGTCGAGCAACTGGCTCGTCACAATACGTCAGTCACTCCTCTTGATGAACTGTGGTATCGTGTTGAAGCTTCATGGGCAGCTGTACCTGTACACGCCATCCAAGCTCTGTTTGACTCAATGCCCAAGCGTATCAAGGACGTTATTACGGCCAGAGGTGGTTGTTCTGGGTACTGATTTCTCAGGATCTATGCACCCAAACTGCGTGAAAATGTAATCACATGTCAGTTCTAGTATAATATATTTGTCCAATGAATACCCGTTTATCATCTGCATTTCTTCTTGGTGTAGCAAATACCGAGAAAGTCCGCATAGTTGCAATAAACACTGTGTCAGGGTGCAGCAGTGGTTAACGCAACTGCCTAGTAATCAGGAGATCCTGGGTTCGAGTCACAGCCTGATGCACTTTCTTACCCGCCACCGCTGATACCGCATGAAGCCCCGATTCAGCTGACCTCAATAATTGCTTCTGAGCCCCGGGAATCAGTGCGAGGGACGCTTTCCTTCGGCAAAAAGATCTTTCAGAGAATTTCGAGAGGTCGAGTAGAGAAACTAGCGGCGAGAGGTTGGCGGTTGCGGATGGAACGAGGAGACGCGTGCGGACGGCGGTCGTGAGAGGAAGTTTGGAGGAGTGCTGTGGGCGCGCGCGTGGTGCGGAGACCGGCCGGTAGTCAGTCAACTGCTGCTGCCTTGGTCGGCTACGATTGTCTTTCGCTGCGGTCGTCCGTGGAGCTGTCAGCCTGATGGGACTAGTTCTTGCGATTGAAAACAGTGATCTTTGCTGACGAATTCTTCTCGGGTTATCAGCCGAGTAGTGGCGTCGTCTTGTCGCAACGTTTCAATGATCTTTGCTGCACTTAGCACAAATCTCAGTGCAACGAATATTTGTAAAGTGGCGAGTTAACTCAAAAGTTGGTTGTGAAAGTTTCTCCTGAATCGAGCTTAATGTTTGGAACTGGTTACGCTGGTTAAAAGTGTCACAAGTGTAGTAGGCTCAAAATAAGTTTGCACGTGACTTTGAGGAGCAGCTTAGTCAGTTGAATTACTTGGTTGGTTGGTTGGTTTGGGGAAGGAGACCAGACAGCGAGGTCATCGGTCTCATCGGATTAGGGAAGGACGGGAAGGAAGTCGGCCGTGCCCTTTGAAAGGAACCATCCCAGCATTTGCCTGGAGCGATTTAGGGAAATCACGGAAAACCTAAATCAGGATGGCCGGACGCGGGATTGAACCGTCGTCCTCCCGAATGCGAGTCCAGTGTCGAATTACTTGGCTAGTCTATTATATTTACAACTGTAAACGCTCCAATGCCTAGTCGTACTTGCTATAAATATATACACTGATCATTATTAGTGCAGACTGACAGTAATTTGGTACATTCAGGTTTAATACTTGTCAGATAAAGAAATTTAACCTAATGTTAATGCTCATATGCCAAGCGCCCCTTTCAGCAATATAAGTTTTCGGTGAGGCCAACTATTGCTCCTTTCTGTTTGAGCAGTGCATGGCTCGTGTTCATGCCATTTATTGTTTGTCGTCTTCTATTACGGTACTGCCACCTCGTTTTTTTATTCCATTTACTGGCGTCACTAACTTCCTGCCTTACTTGCCCGTGATCGGCAGCAGCAGCGCGTATCAATAAGTGCACTGTCGTACCATCTCTGGAGCGACCGATAGTATTTCTGTGTCGTCGAGTGGCTGGCGGTCGGTTGGAGTCGGACCAACAGTGCAGTCGGGACGGAGCAGCAGTGAAGTCGGGGACGGAACGCCGGCGAGGCGCGGACAGCCAGTGCTCGCCGACCGCTGGCGACGCACGTGAACTGTCCGACGGAGCGGAACGACCGTTGGCTGGTCGTTCGGTTGGTCGTCACATCGGCCGATGTATATTTGGTCCTTTCACCGTTTCCGGGCCCGGGCAGTGGGTCGGTTGGCGTGGAGCAGCGAGGAAGTCTGTGTCGCGCGTCCTCTGGCAGGGGCCACTGGCGGTGTGCACGCGCGGTTGGAGTGTGGGGTGCTGCTTGCGGGTGCTGCGAATTTCGTCGCCCATCGATCTTGGACATGAAAGTTGAGTCCTCATTTAACTTACTATCGAGCCTCAACTGTTTACATCTCTTCATTTGATCCTGGTTGTCGCTTTTGGGAGCAACAGCGTGTGTGTATTCAAGTCGGCCAAGATTCCAGCCGTCTTCCTGTAGAGTTTAACTTAAATTATTCCCTGTTATTGAAGTTGACCAGCGGTATTTTCTGGCTTGTGGCCGTTGACGTTCCAGTTACCTGCCCTGGTCGTTGACGTAATTTTCGGCAGTGTATTTTCCTCGTCGTGTTGTTGCTGTCCAACACGGCATGTAGTTCGACAGCTGAGCTGTTCTTGGTCGTTGTGGGCGCCAATATTCTGTGCGTCGTTGTATTGAAATCTTGTGGTCGTTTTGCTGGTTGCGTGGAGCGGAACTTATCTTGTTGATTGGTCGGTTCGCTATCTGTCGGTTGGGTTGCCTTCAGGTTAAGAAGTAGCTGGACAGACTGCCTGTTTCACCTAAACGGGCGTTAGTGTTACAATCCCAGGCCGACCCTTGGAAACTTCTGAGCGCCGTTCGTTGTGTGTTACACAGTAATTGCCCTGTTTGGGTTTTAGTTATTTGGTTGATGTGTGGCCTTCAGCCGAGTATCAGTATCTCTTAAATTAGTGTTCTTGTCTTGCCCTTAAGGCATAAGATTGTTAAGCTTTTGTGTGGGGCCATCAGTCAAATTTTGCATGAAATGTTTTAAGATAAGGCCTTCTGCCTTTTGATTGAAACTCTTCTTATTGCTTAGTATGCGGCCTCCAGCCAAGTTCCATGAAAATTAAATTGCTAAGGCCTTCAGCCTGTTTAGATTGAAGATTTAGAAAATAATTTTGGGGGAAACCCCCAGAAGAACCTTGTATTTCAAGTTCTTGCTTAGGCCTTGTGCCTTGAATTTTGAGTGTAGCCTACAGCTGATCTAAAGTTAATCAGAGGAGGTCAATTAAGGTTTTGAGTACTTTGCATCCTTGTTGTAATATTGTGTGTTGATAAATGAAGTTTGTATGTTGAGTGCAACTCACAGCAACTTATTTTGGCCCCTTTCCACAACCTAATCCGCTCTGTCCTGCTAGCCCAGGCATTTTAGTGATGTTGTGAGCTTAGTCTGTTTTAGTTCACTACTACTCGGCTCCTGCAACTGGTCGCCCACCCCTCCATATTCCTGGGCAAGAAGTCAAGTCTATTTTTTTGTTTTTGTTTTTTTGAGTCATCGGTCTTCAGCCTGGTTTGATGCAGCCCACCACGAATTCATCTCCTGTGCCAACCTCTTCATCTCAGAGTAGCACTTGCAACCTGCATCCTCAATTATTTGCTGGATCCATTCCAATATCTGTTTCTTCTACAGTTTTTGTCCTCTACAGCTCCCTCTAGTACCATGGAAGTCATTCACTCATGTCTTAACAGATGTCTTATCATCATTTCCTTTCTCCTTGTTAGTGTTTTCCACAGATTCCTTTCCTGTCCGATTCTGCGCAGAACATCCTCATTTCTTACGTCATCAATCCACCTAATTTTCAACATTCCTCTGTAGCACCATATCTCAAATGTTCGATTCTCTTCTGCTCCGCTTTTCCCACAGCCAATGTTTCACTACCTTACAATGCTGTGCTCCAAACGTACATTCACAAAAGTTTTTTCCTCAAATTAAGGCCTACGTTTGATACTAGCAGACTTCTCTTGGCCACGAATGCATTTTTTGCCAGTGCTAGTTTGCCTTAATAGAGGCCTTTGTTTGATACTAGTGGACTTCTCTAGGCGAGGAATGCACTTTTTGCTAGTACTACTCTGCTTTCGATGTCTTCCTTGCTCCGTCCATCGTTAGTTATTTTGCTGCCAAGGTAGCAGAATTCCTTAACTTCATATACTTCATGACCATCAGTCCTGATGTGGAGTGTTTCACTGTTCTCGTTTCTACTACTTCTCATTACTTTCGTCTTTCTTCGATTTACTCTCACTCCATACTCTGTACTCATTAGACTGTTGATTCCATTCAGCAGATTATGTAATTTTTCTTCACTTCCACTCAGGATAGCAATGTCATCAGCGGTTCGTATCACTGATATCCTTTCACCTTGAATTTATTTCCACTCCTGAGTGTTTCTTTTATTTCCATCATTGCTTCTTCGATATACGGATTGACCAGAAGGGGTCGTCCACTCTTATTATTCCCTCTTGGCTCTTACACATATTGTATACTACCCGTCTCTCCCTGTAGTTAACACCCACTTTTCTCAGAATTTCGAACATCTTTTCCAGGTCGACAAATCCTATGAACATGTACTGATTTTTCTTTAGTCTTGCTTCCATTATCAATAGCTACGATACAATTGCCTCTTTGGTGCTTTTACCTTTCCTGAAGCCAAAGTGATCGTCATCTAACACGTCCTCAATTCTCTTTTCCATTCACCTGTATATTATTCTTGTTAGAAACTTGGATGCATGAGCTGTTAAGCTGACTGTGCGATAATTCTCGTACTTGCAGTCTTCGGAATTGTGTGGATGATATTTTTCCGAAAGCCAGATAGTATGCCACCAGACTCATCATTCCACACACCAACGTGAATAGTCGTTTTGTTGCCACTTCCCCCAGTCATTTTAAAAATTCTGATGGAATATTACTAATCCATTCTACCTTATTTGATCTTAAGTCCTTCACAGCTGATTCTGATTCTGGATCCCCTGTCTCCTCTAAATCGACTCCTGTTTCTTCTTCGACCACATCAGGGAAATCTTCCCCTCATAGAGGACTTCAATGCACTCTTTCCACCTGTCCGCTCTCTCCTCTGCACTTAACAGTGGAATTCCTGTTGCACTCGTAATATTACCACCATTGCTTTTAATTTCACCGAATATTATTCAGGCTTTCCCATATGCTGAGTCAGTCTTTCCGACAATCATTTCTTTTTCTATTTCTTCACTTTTTTCCTGCAGCCATTTCGTCTTACCTTCCGTGCACTTACTATTTATTTCACTTCTCAACGACTTGTATTTCTGTATTCCAGAATTACCCTGAACATTTTTGTACTTCCTTCTTTCGTCGATAAGCTGAAGTATTTCTTCTGTTAGTCATGGTTTATTCGCAGTTACTTTCTTTGTACCTATGTTTTTCTTGTCCGAATGTCTATGATTACCCTTTTTAGAGAGGTCCACTCCTCTTCAACTGTGCTGGCTACTGAGCTATTCCTTATTGCTCTATCTACAGCCTAAAAAAACTTCAAGCGTATCTTGTCATTCCGTAATATTTCTGTATCCCACTTCTTTGCGTATTGATTCTTCCTGACTGATCTCTTAAACTTCAGCCTACTCTTCATCACTGGTACATTGTGACATGAGGCTGTATCTGCTCCTGGGTACGCCTTGAAATCCAGTATCTGATTTCGGAATCTCTATCTGACCATGATTTAATGTAACTGAAATCTTCCCGTCTCACCCGGCCTTTTCCAAGTACAGCTCCTCCTTTTATGATTCTTGAACCGTATTCGTTATTACTAGCCGAAATTTATTACAGGCCTAAATTAGTCTGTCTTCTCTCTCATTCCTTGCCCAAGCCCATATTCTCCTATAACTTTTTCTTCTACTCCTTTCCCTACAATTGGATTCCAGTCCCCCATGACGATCAGGTTTTCATCTCTGTTTATGTACTGTATTACCATTTCAATATCCTCGTATACTTTCCTATTTCTTCATCTTCAGCCTGCGACGTCGGCATGTATACCTGAATCATCGTTTTCGGTTTTGGTTAGCTGTCGATTCTGATTAGAGCAACCCTATCACCGAACTGTTCACAGTAACACTCTCTTTGCCCTGTCTTCCTATTCATAACGAATCCTAATCCCGTTATACCATTTTCTGCTACTGTTGGTATTACCCTACACTCATCTGACCAGAAATCCTTGTCTTCTTTTCATCAATTGTCTTCTCTTCATTTCACTTCACTTCACTGACACCTGCTAGATTGAGCCTTTGTATATTCCTTTCCAGATTTTCTAGTTTTCCTATAACGTTCAGGCTTGTGACATTCCATGCCCCGACTCGTAGAAGGTTATTCAATCTTTTTCTCATGATCAGCTCCCCCTTGGAAGTCCCCTCTCGGAGATCCGAATGGGAAATTATTACGGAATCTTTAGCCACGAAGAGATCATTATGACAGTCTTTCGATTGCTGGCCACATGTCCTGTGGATAAAAGTTATGTATCTGTAGTGTGGTGGTTTCCATTGCCTTCTGCAGCCTCATGCCATTGACCATTGCTGATTCTTCCGGCTTTAGGGACAGTTTCCCACCCCAAGGAGAAGATAATGCCCTGAATCTCTGTCCGCTCCTCCGCCATCTTTGACAATCAAAGACGCTATCCCTTTTTTAATTTTAGTTTTGTTTGTTTCTTTATTTGTATTTTTCCTATCGAAGACACTGCTTTTGTTTTTCTTTGGGATCAGGTCAAGGGCTGGCGGAGGCACTGTGGGCAGGGGTCGCAACCCGACGCCTGGCCACAATGTTCCCACCCTCCCTTTTCTGAGGACATGGTGCACGGTATGAAACCTTTCCATTTTTATTTTTCTATTTTTTTAACTTTTTATTTGATTTGTATATCAGGTGTTTTTGTGGCTTTTTTATATTTTTATGGGTGCTAAACACCACGTACAGAAATTGAAGGTGCCATCGACACATCCAAACGTAAAATGCCTCCCAATGACGTCTTGATTTAAACAGTTCACTGAAAAAAGAAAAGAAAGTGGGATCCTGCAATGGCCCTGTTGTCTTGTATCCAGGTCGGCTTCGCCCTAGTCCTCGGGTATCAAGTCGTTTAAGACGGTCCATATGGTCTAGGCCGGTCAGTCGTTGGAGGAAGGAAACTGCCCAATGCAGTAACCGAATTTGTAATATTGCTATGACAAAGGAGTAGAGGTTGAGGCCTTGGCATTGGATTATTAAGGACTAAGTTATGTACATAAGAGATGTGTTAATGTTACTATGTTTAAATGTTTTTGTTAAAGTGTGTCTCTTAATTTGCTTGCCACTTGACAATTTAACTCTACTTAATGTGTTGGTATTTTGGTATTCTTGATATTAAAAATTCAGTCAGTCATTTTCTTCGCGTCTGTATTTATTAGCCTTAAATTTTGACATGAATTCCGAGAGTTTCGAGTAGTTCAAGATGTTGATTGCCTTAATAAAGGTAAGTCATATCTTTAAAAAAAGAAAAGAAAATGTTTCTTTAAGATTTCATAATCATAAATACAAGCATTTAGTTAAGGTTGCTATATCAAATTAAGCTTGCAAATCGTTAAATAAATTTTCTGTTTAAATTTTTAACCGTGAATGGTGTTGCCGTTGCTTTCCTCTGCGTTCCCCTTCCACACCACAGCCCTTGTGCTGGCCTTTAGCTTCTTCCTGGTAAAACCCATTCCACTATCCCTTTCCTTTCCTTTCTCTCCCTCCAAATCCAGTTTACATAATACGTATCACAGCTGCGGATTTCAGTGAGTCTGGAGTAACTGTTGCAACGATGCTGTTTGTAAAGTCGGGCAGATAGCCGGTAGAGGACGCACATTCACGTGATTCTCCATGAACCCCCAAGCTAAAAACTACATGGGGTCAGGTCGTGTGTCAACTTGGAGATCAATCCATGTGTCGGGTACAGTCTCGTTTAATCAATCGCGTCCTGAGTTATGTCAGTCAGGCGGTGTACCGTCGCGCTGCCAATAAAGTTAATTCCAATTGAGCAAACAGCCATAGCTCTAGCGCATCATCATAAGAAACACCAGTTAGGGTTGCTTCACCAAAAAAGAAAGACCCATAAACTGTCCGTCGGGATACAGCACAAAAATATTCGATTTAGGGGAGAAGCGTTGCTGTTGTACCATCTCGTAAGGATTTCTTGATCCACAGACGCACAGATTATGTGTTCATATTTCTGCTTAAGTTAAATGTCGAGTCATCACTGAAGAACACACGGTCCATAAAATCTTCATCGTCATGCAGGAATATTTCGTCTGCAAAGTTGGCGTGTAAACCATAGTCTGTAAACGATAAGCCTGTAGTTGTAAGGATCTCCTTAAAAGTCTCCACAGGGATATCAGTAGAATTGCAAATTCAAGACCAGCCCTCCCAACTGCTTTCTTGGGGCTACACGCGAAAGACTCTCACTTGTTTAACACTTTCTTCAGTCACTCTTCTTCGTTCTATGTCCTTGCCTTTACGCACACAAACAAACCGGTATCATTTGTTCTTTCATTTGATGCATTATTTATAATTTTAACTTGAATATAATAAATGGTACAAAACCTTAAAACTTGTATATTCATGTTGCAACACCCAGTACTAGAACAGCTATGCGGTTGTATGCTGAAGAGTGCCCAAATCGTGCCAAGCACTCACCATCTGTCTTTGCAAAAGTTATAAAAAATTCTAGAAATTGTAAGAGTGGAGAGTAAAATAAACCAAGGAAAAAGATGAGCGCTGGTGCAAAAAAATGAAACTAACATTTTAGCAGCAATAACACATAATTTATATGTCGCTAGGCGGCATCTCGGAACTATGGAAGAGATCAACCAAATAAGCGCTCTGCGAGCACTACATTCCCTCGCATTCCATCCTCTTCACATTTCGCTGCATCTACAACTTTACGACAGTGACTTCCAAAATTGCTTAAAATTCTCCGTATGGTATCTACTCATATGAAAAGTGGTGCGGTAAATCTGTGCATAATTTTGTGTAAGGATGAGCATTGTTTACAAATCATGGGCAAGTAAACCTTCGCAATATGCACTAACCGTGAGTTGAAAATCCACGCTGACTCTAAGAAGTGGATAAAAACAACGCTATGGGCCTATGAATGTTGGGTGCGTGTTTTTCAAGACCCATATCATTGGTCCCTGTTTTGTTGATAGGAATCTAAAAGTATGCATTTAGTATGGCACCAACATGATGGATTATTGCTCGCATGTAATGACGGACACACTTAACAGAACATTTGGAGTACACTGGAGCGATCGTTCAGGAAACATAAAATGGTGTGTACACTCACACACCAAACTTAACCCTTCTATACTTTTATCTGTGGCGAAAATTAAAACAAGAGATCTATTAGGAAACTTTAATGATTATACAGAATCCGCCTCAATTGCAAATAGAAACTGGATGTTGACCTAGGTTTCGGGGTGGATAACCACGCCTTCTACGGAACACACTAAAACTACAAACTGCCTAAAGAGGCATGGTCCAACATTAATACAGAACGCCCAAGTTTTAGGCAGTTTGTAGTTTTAATGTTGGACCATGCCTCTTTAGGCAGTTTGTAGTTGTAGTGTGTTCCGAAGAAGGCGTGGTTATCCGCCCCGAAACCTAGGTCAACATCCGGTTTCTATTTGCAATCGAGGCGGATTCTTCATAATCATTAAATTATCCGCGATTGCAGACGCGCTGCAATGTTAAAAGTTCTATTAGGAAACGCCGACGACTCCCGAAGGCATAAAATACCCTATAAGACGGGTCTGCGCTGCCGCTAACTCCATATGAAATTCAACGTGCAGTATTGTTACTCCAGAATAACTTTATAGCGTGTAGCAGTGCTGAAGGTCAACATTTTGGGCACTTGGTATGAACATAATAGCAACAATAAACACCATTATGTGCTAGCTCACATTTGATGTAATAGGGCGGACGTTGGTGGAACCTCTTCTTCTGACGACGGGACAGTGGTTTCCGGCGCTCATATCTCATAGTATTGGGTAATATCCCATGCATGTTTTATCGTTGAGGTTCTCTTAGAAGCTTCTTTCAAATGCCACAGAAGACATTTAATTTCGTTAGAAAAAAGCGAAGTCAGCGTCATAATGCGGCGACTGTCTGTGATAAAAATTACTTGTGTACGTCATGGAAATCGCCATATTGTCCTCTGCATCATGGTGAACTTCGATATGTTTATTCATTCTGGATATATCTGTGGTGGCCTGTCTTAGCTGGCTCACCCAGTATAAACGGAGCGAATACGTCTGGGGAAACATTCTAACGACAATTTGCATCGCAAATGAGGGAACCCATTGACATAAACCATTCTGACAGAATGCAGTCTGTTTTGAGGTGGCACCTGAGAACAAGCTTGCATGAAGCGGGAAAGATGGTCGGTTGTTCGCTTGCTACTGTCGTGCACGTGTAGGAAAGCGGATGACAATGTATTAGTGGTGTACGCCCAGTCACATAACTTGGAAGAAAGAGGCTAGCTAGCTCCCTAAATCAGATATGGCAGCAGAGTATAATGCTAATGCGAACAAGTGTTCCGGAGCACGCTGTTCACCTCTGCAACAGACGACTCGTATGTGTCCGCAGGTTGACTCAACGAAATCTTCAATTCCGTTTGCAGTCGCTACGGGATGATTATGCTCAGACTGTGGATCAATCTAAAGGCGTCGCCAGGCCGGGCGAATCACGTTTCTTGTAACACCAGATCGACGGTCGTGTCGGTAAACGCCGACATCCAGGCGAACAGCTACTCCGAATACGCCCTGCCCACGAACGCAGGTCGACGGGGGCTGAATTATGTTATAATGGATATTCACTATTCACTTACGCTTCAGTCTAGACTTGCGGTAGTATTCGAGGGCAACACGACTGATGCGGACCACCTGCATCACTCCAAGCTTGATCAGGCTTGACGTCTTCCTCGACGGTGATGGCATCTTCCAGCAGGATGAGTGTCCGCGTCACAAGGCCAGAATGGTTCGACAGTGGTTGGAGGAGCACGGTAGTCAACAAATGTTGATGTCTTAGTCACCATCTCAACCAGATGGAGCACTTCTGGGGTGGTATCGGGCGTCGCATCCGCACCCTCAAAGCACCGGCACTGCACAACTCATCCGTAGACATCTGGTGCCACATACAGTGGACTGGAAAACTTTACGACTAAAGTAAATTTCGCATGATCTCTCGCTGCCAAATGACAGCGCTCGATGAAACTTGGACCATACGTAGAAAGGACTGTTGTAGTGCAGTAGAGTAGAGTACAGTACAGAAGGCAACTGAAAGAAATACGAAACGAGGCGAACACAAATGACACTTTTATTCAAAGGCAATAATTGCATTGAAGTTCCAGCAATTCCTCAACGTTCTCTGGAAATCAAAAAAGGCGAGACATGGTTCTTTATAGGGTATGTGGTCACCATGACGGCAGTGCACGCTCTGTAACGTGCTCCCATGATGGCCGCAAGGTTTGGCAAGTAGTTCTTATGGTAGGGCGTTCCATTCCTCCAACACCGCGGTTGACAAATGCTGTGTGGGACGTCCCACACTTGCTCGATGGGATTTAATTCGGAGCAACGGGCAAGGCATTCCATTCGCCAAATGTCCTCTCGTTGCAAGAGCTTCTTCACCTGCACTGTACTATGTGGTCGCGCACTGTCATCCATAAAAATGAAAACAGGACACCCTGAAAAGACGCACACGGTGAAAGAGTGTTGACTGGAGACTGTACCACGTTCAGAGATTTGGAGACCAGTACGTTCATGCAAAATAACAACTCCACACACCATAAAACCTGGACCACCAAAACAATAATGTTCTACAGTGCTCAACGTATTCTCATATGATGGAATGTGGGAACACGTAATGCAACCAGGAGCATTGTTTTGATGGTCCAGGTGTTATTTTGCGGGAAGACACAATGTTGCATGGGCGTAATGACCTCCAAATCTGTGGATACGGTACTCATCTATCAACGTTATTATGACATAGTACTCCTTCCTCTCGTTTGTGTTTTCAGGGGTTGCCTTCGGTCATGATTTCAATTTTACGGATGACAATGTGCGACGTATCAAACAGAGCAGGTTGAGGAATTCTTGGAACGATATGATAAAAGGCGAATGGATTGGACTGCCTGTTCCCCCGAATTAATTGCCATTGATCACGTGTGGGATGCGATAGGGGGACTTACTGCAGCACCGTCCACGTACACAGACGACCATCCAGAGGGTCAACCGCGCTGGTGCAGGAATGGCACGCCCTACCAAAAGAATTCGTTGTCAAACTTGTGGCAAGCTTGGGGAGCACGACGCAGTGGCGTACTGACGTCCGTGGTGATCATACACCCTATCAAGAATCATGTCCTGCCCTATGTAGTGTACAACGACGACCATCATGAATTGTGCTGACTTCAGTGTAGTTTTTGTGTTTGAATAAAAGTGTCATTTATGTTCTTCTCATTACGTACTTCTTTCAGTTACTTTCACTACTATGCTGTAGCAGTTCTTTCTATGTGTGATCAAAGTTTCATCGAGCTACGTAACTTGACAGTGATACATCATGCGAAAAGTACTTTCGTTCGTAAGTTTTTTAAAGCAGTGTATCTGTGGAATATTTGCAAGAACTTGTCTAATCTGTCACGCAGAATGGCTGCAGTATTTCGTTTTAAAGGTGTTCCATGAAGCTACTAACCAAGTGGTGATTTTGTTTTGGTTCTACAGTGTACCCCCTACCTTTAACCAGAAACGGCGAGACGTTGTGTGAATTTACTGAATGCTGGCCAAACGAATGCGGAAACCAATTCGTCATCGATGTCTGAACTTATGGAAAAGAAATTCGTCCGATTTTGTGCAGAAATTTGCTGCTGTGGATGAACTTCACCCCAGTAATGAAACAGGAATCAAATTTGTGTCCGGAAACAGCCGGTCCTGCGCCAGAGAAGCCGAAGCATGTTGGAAACGTTACTGTCATTGTTTTCTGAAACTCAAGACGAATTGTTATTCATACCCTTGCGAAGCGTGAACAGTTATCTGGCGAGAACTACGCAAGTACTTTGGAGGAATTGTGAAAGAAGTATTTGAGCATGGGTCGACATTGCAAATTACAATACCCTTCTTAACTGAACAACGCACCAAATAGCTCGTACTTTTTGAACATCTACTCCATTCAGCTCATATCACACGTCCCACTTTCACGTAAATACACAGCCGAAGAAATTTGTGACTGAAAAATGCACTGGATTTAAAGAATCGAACCACGAGGGCGAGATGAGAACAGAAAAAAAATGGCTGAAATTGCATTGATCTGTTCGACAAATAACGTACTTTTAACTTAAAACCATGCTCACTGCAAAAGCCTTTGAATATGTCCTACTTATCCTCGTAACTCCCTGATATATCGATGGAGAAGGATTCCTTTTTAATCTGATTTCTGTCAGGTGGTCACCACTCTGCAACAAACTGGCATGGTCGGTTGTGAAGCACAGATGTAGATGTAGAAACGTGCATCAATATCACGGTGACTAGTGCAAGATGATGTATTTAAACTATGTAGGGTATGGTAGGCTGGAAGTATTAATAGATAAAGCAAGCTTAAGTGTAGCCACTTGGAATTTAGATTACGAGGACTTCGCATAGGACGTGACATTTTCTATGCTCTTGACATGTGTCACAGTGACGGACTCGTATGATAATCGCTGCTGACGAAGATAAGAGAGATTTGCTATAAAGGACACCAGCGGCTGTGACAGGAAAGGTTGAGGATGATGTGGAGCAGAGGTCGTGGCGTGCAGCTGTGTGCCCTGCTAGCAGCCGCGGCGCTGACCGCCCTCCAGCAGGCAGATGCGGCTGCCTTACTGCCTGCAGCGGCTACTGTTTGTTGTCTAAGGCTTTAATTTTACATTTGAGCACTAAACCAGAGGGCTGTCTTATCATTTTTGTTGAATCCAAGATCCTTTAGGTATTTATCACGCTTTAATGTTACATTTACGTGTCGGAATATGTTCGCATATTTATTCGTTTAGAAATATCTTACACACACACACACACACACACACACACACACACACACACACACGCGCGCGCGCGCGTCGCACTTTAATAGTGTATTTATTTATTGAATGTGTTTTTAAACAGTCTGTAGGCTGCAGAGCAGCGTAATAAGCTGCTGCCAGCCCGCCCCCTTCGGGGGAAATCGAAATACAATAAAGGAAAAAAAAATATTGAATGTATTTGTATCTATACATAAGCCGCGCGGAGTGGCCGCGCGGTTTGAGGCGCTGTATCACGGACTGCGCGGCCCCTCCCGCCCGAGGTTAGAGTCCTCCCTCGGGTATGGGTGTGTGTACTGTTCTTAGCATAAGTTAGTTTAAGTCAGTTTGACTAGTGTGTAAGTCTAGGGACCGATGACCTCAGCAGTTTGGTCCCTTAGGAATTCACACACATTTGAACATCTTGAACATATAGAAACACTACACACACACACAAACACACACACACACACACGAGCTCTATCATCTTTACTGGGAGATGTAGCCCTTATCACCTCACCATTATCTCATGGTTCTCCTCACCAAAACTTTTTTTTCTTCATCTGACGTGCCACAAACTCCTCTCCTGTGCCAACCCCTTCATCCCAGAGTAGCAGTTGCAACCTACCTTCTCAATTATTTGCTGAACGTATTTCAATCTCTATCTTCCTCTACAGTTTTTGCACTCTACAGCTCCCTCTAGTACCATGGAAATTATTCCCTGATGTCTCAACAGATCTCTTATCATCTTGTCCCTTCTCCTTGTCAATGTTTTCCGCATATTCCTTTCCTCTCCAATTCCGCGCAGAAACTCCACATTCTTCACCTTATCAATCCACCTAATTTTCAACATTCGTCTATAGCACCACATCTCAGATGCTTCGACTCTCTTCTGTTCCGGTTTTCCCACAGCCCTTGTTTCACTACCATACAATGCTGTGCTCCAAACGTACATTCACAGAAATTTCTTCCTCAAATTAAAGCCTATGTTTGATATTAGTAGACTCCTCTTGGGCACGAATGCACTTTTTGCCAGTGTTAGTCTGCGTTTGATGTCCTTCTTCCATTCGTGATCGCTTATTTCGCTTCCAAGGTAGCAGAATTCCTTAATTTAGTCTAATTCGTCATGACCTATTTTGATGCTAACTTTCTCTCTATCCTCATTTGTGCTACTTCTCATTACTTTTGTATTTTTCCGTGTTACTCACAAGCCATACTCTGTGCTCATTAGACTGTTCATTCCATTCAGCAGATCCCATAATTATTTTTCATTTTCACTGAGGATATCAATGTCAAGAACAGAATCTTATCATTGACATTATTTTACCCTGAATTTTAGTCCTATTCTTGAACCTTTCTTTTATTTTCGTCATTGCCCTTCGATGTGCAGATTGAACAGTAGGAGCGGAAGACTACATCCTTCTCTTAAACCATTTTTAATCCGAGCACTTCGTTCTTTTTATTTATTTATTTATTTATTGTTCCGTGGGACCACATTTAGGAGAAGTCTCCATGGTCATGGAACGAGTCAATACATGAAATTATAACACGATTGAAGAAACAGATGAAATGAAATATAAGAAACATATTCAGGCGACGTTACTTTAAATAAAGAAAATCAAGAATGTAACACTGGAATTTGCTTAATTTTTTAGCTCTTCCAGGAGCTCCTCGACAGAATAGAAGGAGTGAGCCATGAGGAAACTCTTCAGTTTAGACTTAAAAGTGTTTGGGCTACTGCTAAGATTTTTGAGTTCTTGTGGTAGCTTATTGAAAATGGATGCAGCAGAATACTGCACTCCTTTCTGCACAAGAGTCAAGGAAGTGCATTGCACATGCAGATTTGATTTCTGCCTAGTATTAACTGAGTGAAAGCTGCTAACTCTTGGGAATAAGCTAATATTTCTAACAACAAACGACATTAAAGAAAATACATACTGTGAGGGCAATGTCAAAATTCCCAGACTATTGAATAGGGGTCGACAAGAGGTTTTCGAACTTACACCATACATAGCTCGAACAGCCCGTTTTTGAGCCAAAAATACCCTTTTTGAATCAGAAGAATTACACCAAAAAATAATACCATATGACATAACCGTATGAAAATATGCGAAGTATACTACTTTTCGTGTTGAAATGTCACTTATTTCAGATACTGTTCTAATGGTAAATAAAGCGGCATTTAGTTTCTGAACAAGATCCTGAACATGGGCTTTCCACAACAGCTTACTATCTATCCGTACGCCTAGGAACTTGAACTGTTCAGTCTCGCTTATAACATGCCCGTTCTGTCTGATTAAAATGTCAGTTCTTGTTGAATTGTGAGTTAGAAACTGTAAAAACTGAGTCTTACTGTGATTTAGCATCAAATTATTTTCCACAAGCCACGAACTTATATCATGAACTACATTATTTGATAATGTTTCAATATTACACACAAGATCCTTCTTCAAATCTCATTGTTCCCTCTGGGTTCTTGGACACATTGCGTACTACCTGTATTTTCCTATAGCTTACTAATGTTTTTATCGGAATTTCGAACATATTGCACAATTTTAATTGTCAAACACTTTTTCTAGTTCGACAAATCCTATGAGTTTGTCTTGATTTTTCTTCAGTCTTGCTTCCATTATGAACCGTGCACGTCAGAACTGCCTCTATTGTGCCCTTACCTTTCCTGAGGCCAAAGTGATCGTCATCTAACATATCCTTAATTTTCTTTTCCATTCGTACATATATCATTCTTGTCAGCGGCTAGGAACCATGGGCTTTTAAGCCGATTGTGTTCTTGCACTTATCTGTCATCGTTGTCTTCGAATTTTGTGAATGACATTTTTCCAAAAGACTGGTGATACGTTGCCAATATCATGGAGTCTACACAGCAGCTTAAATAGCCGTTTGGTTGCCACTTCCCGCATGGGTTTTAGAAATTCAAATAGAGTGTTATCTGTCCCTTCTGTCTTGTTTGATCCCAAGTCTTCCAGAGCTCTAATAAATTCTGACTAATACTGGATCCCGTATGTCTTTCATATTCAATTTCTTCTTGTATCACATGACCATACAAGTCCTCCCCTCATAAAGGCCCACAGTTTACTCTTTTCACCTACCTGGTTTCTCCTCTGCTTTTAACAGTAGAATTCCCATTGCAGTCTTATTGTTTCCACCCTTGCTTTTGATCATTGTCATTATGGTCTCCAGAAGTCCAAATCCGTTAAACCTTTCTCAGTTCAGACACTGATGGAAATGGAAAGTGTTACACCGTGAAGAATGAGTCAGATATTTATCAAACTTTGTGGAAATTTTCCTTACGTAGTGAGTAATAAATGATAAAAGTTTCCATTCTGAACTATTTTCCGTCATCAACATTATTGTAATCATCGATCTAAGGTATGAAACAGCCTCCGAATATCATATCGAGGAATTACTTGCCATTCCTGAAACACACACTGTATCAGTTCATGAATATAGCTATAACACAGAATTTCACCAAAATTTCCAGCAGACTGTCTGTACTCTATGAAAGTCTTTACTGTCGGTGGCATATTGGTGTCAATGCTACATGACACGTGATAAGTTGAAGTCTCAAACCAGTTTCCTGTAAGCTGTTGCGGACCGTACTCCTAAACCAGAAGGTTGTCTCGTCAGCTTTGATGTACCAGAGATCCTCTACCTATTGATCGTGCTTTAATACATTACTGGCCAATAAAATTGCTACACCAAGAAGAAATGCAGATGATAAAAGGTTATTCATTGGACAAATATATTATACTAGAACTGACATGTGATTACATTCCCACGTAATTTGGGTGCATAGATCATGAGATATCAGTACCCACAACAACTACCTCTGGCCGTAATAACAGCCTTGATATTCCTGGGCATTGAGTCAAACAGAGCTTGGATGGCGTGTACAGGTACAGCTGCCCATGCAGTTTCACCACGATACCACAGTTCATCAAGAGTAGTGCTGCCGTATTGCGACGAGTCAGTTACTCGGCCACCATTGACCTGACGTTTTCAATTGGTGAGAGATCTGGAGAATGTGCTGGCCAGGGCAGCAGTCAAACATTTTCTGTATCCAGAAAGGCCCGTACAAGACCTGCAACATGCGGTCGTGCATTATCCTCCTGAAATGTAGCGTTTCGCAGAGATCGAATAAAGGGTAGAGCCATCTGAAATGTAACGTCCACTGTTCAAAGTGCCGTCAATGCGAACAAGAGGTGACCGAGACGTGTAACCAATGGCACCCCATACCATCACGCCGGGTGATACGTCAGTATGGCGATGACGAATACACGCTTCCAATGTGCGTTCACCGCGATGTCGCCAAACACTGATGCGACCATCACGATGCTGTAAACAGAAACTGGATTCATCCGAAAAAATGACGTTTTGCCATTCGTGCATCCAGGTTCGTCATTGAGTACAACATCGCAGGCGCTCCTGTCTGTGATGCAGCGTCAAGGGTAACTACAGCCATGGTCTCCGAGCTGATAGTCCATGCTGCTGCAAACGTCTAAGTGTTAGTGCAGATGGTTGTTGTCTTGCAAACGTTCCCATCTGTTGACTCAGGGACCGAGACGTGGCAGCACGATCCGTTACAGCCATGCGGATAAGGTGCCTGTCATCTCGACTGCTAGTAATAGGCGGGCGTTGGGATCCAGCACGGCGTTCCGTATATTCTGCTAACAGGCATTCGATCTCGACCAACGCGAGCAGCAATGTCGCGATACGATAAACCGCAATCGCGATAGGCTACAATCCGACCTTTATCAAAGTCGGAAACGTGATGGTACGCATTTCTCCTCCTTACACGAGGCATCACAACAACGTTTCACCAGGCAACGCCGGTCAACTGCTGTTTGTGTTTGAGAAATCGGTTGGAAACGTTCCTCATGTCAGCACGTTGTAGGTGTCGCCACCGGCGCCAACCTTGAGTGAATGCTCTGGAAAGCTAATCATTTGCATGTCACGGCACCATCTTCCTGTCGGTTAAATTTCGCGTCTGTAGCACGTCATCTTCGTGGTGTAGCAATTTTAATGGCCAGTAGTGTATTATATATACTTATTTCAGTTTTTATATTATTCGTCAGAGATAGTCGACCAACCCTACGATGTTGTTGCGGTACAGTTCTTCTGAAAGAAAACATCTACATCTACAGACGTAGTCCGCAAGTCACCGTTTGATGCGTGGCGGAAGGTACCTTGGACCACTACTGATTATTGCCTTTCCTAATCCTCTTGCGAAAAGAGAGAGGGAAACACGACTGCCTATATACTTCCTTACGAGCCATAATATCTCGTATCTTCTTAGTCTTCACGCGAAATATAAGTTGGCGACGGTAGAATCGTTCTGCAGTCAGCTTAAAATGTTGGTTCTCCAAATTTTCACAGTCGTGTTCCGCAGAGACAACATCGCTTTCCCTCCAAGGATTCGCACTTCACGAAGCATCTTCACAACAGTCGCGTATTCACCGAATCTGCAGGGACTAAATTTGGTAGCTCATCTCTCAATTGCTTCGATGTCTGCCTTTAACCCGACGTGGTGTGGGCCCAAAACACTTTAACAGTACTCAAGTATGGGCCGCATTAGTGTCTCACGTTTAGATTAGTGTCTCACGTTTAGGGAACTCTGTACTTCGGATTCCCTTAACATGTGAACCATATTTTGCTGAAATTCTCCAAATAAACCGCAGTCATCCATTCGTCTTCCCTACTATCGTCCTTGCGTGCTCGTTCCATTTTAGAAATAATATATGTTTTACTCTATAGTCGCAATCTTTTTATTTTGCCCACTTGCCACTGGTTTCGGTACACAGTAGCATCTTCAGGCCATCCCCTGGCACGCAGTCGTCACGAACCCTTCCCAAGTGGGTGTGTCAAATACAAAAAGTAAAGATCAGTATTTGGGCTTGTAACGCTGCGCTATTGCACACGATACTCTTTAAAGCATGTACTATGGTAAGTTGACGGGCTTCACCTTAAGAGAAAGGATTTTTGTATAGATTTTGACCGCGTGTGCCTGAATGGAGGCAAATCAGACTTACACCCACTCAGTAATAACAATGATACGTCAAGCAATTCCAGAGTGCAACCACACGTTAGGACGGACAAGAAACAACACAGCAGATGCTACCAAATTGTTAATAATACGGTCGCCAGCCTAATTAGGCATTAACTGAGTTTCTTCCCTGTACAAGTGGATGCACGTTCAAGCATAACAACACGTAGTAACACTGCATAATATGGTAAATTTTAGAACCGGAAAATCTACTGAACTGCTAATTTCACTTTCGGTACTAATATGGATAAGCCATAAATACATAACATTACACTATAATGTTTACTACAAAACTTCATACTGTCTATTGAACTGATTAAAATCGGGCATAGGTTACCCTAGAAATAGCACTTTCGAAACACACACACACAATGTCAATTTTGATAAATGTAAAACAATGATAAATTTAGGTTTTTGTATTGGCTTCAACTTTACTGGTCAAATCAGTTCAGTACACTTCAGAATTCAAATGAATAAGAAAGAGGGGGGGGGGGGGGACCCTGAAACTGTCATGAACACTGTATTGAAAATTTTGATTATTGAAATCATTAAGCACTCAAGATTTCCAATATATGAGTTACTACTCTTTTTATCTTATTTCCTGCTCATTGAAAATACCATTATATCTGCCTCAAAATGATTAAACTTCATTACTAATTCAATTTCAAAATTATCTTCCAACTTTGTCAGACCTTTGTTATTTACCTATATATTCATTAACAACAAAGTTCTTTCAACATCATTCTAACATAGATAGGTCTGCAGGTAATTATTATTAACATAAACTCTAAATCTTCATTTCGGGACACTCGGATTGCACAACATGTGCAGAGGACCCTGTCTAGGTTAGTTGTGAGGATAATTAAATGATAGGACAGTTCTGGTAAAATTAAAGTTGTTATTGAACAGTATGGAACAAAAGTAACACTGGTCCACACGAATACAGTACTAAAAGTTTCAACCTGTTCGTATCGATGCGGTGGTTGGCAGGCAGCGAGAGGCGAGGCACAGAGCACACATACAATCACAGCAATGGCTCTTGATGTATCGCCACTTTGCTTCTTCTTAGCGTCGCAATACTTTTCCGTTTAGTGCCTATGGAATATTGCCATGCTGTATAGGCGTCGGAAACGGCACATCCGAGGCTCAACGAAATCACGTTTTCCAGGAGAGCCTCCTCGATCCAGAACGTGTTTCTCAGACCGATGCGCAACTCCGACTACTACTGCTGAGCCCGTTATGCCGTGCAGCGCCCGTGTGCATTTTCCCGCGCTCGCCTGCCATCCACCTTTTACCGCTCCCCTACAGACAGGGTATTCACCAGAGGTTTTGCATTCTACATATCCCAATACATTGCCTACGTATGGACCAGACGCACAATTACAACTTTGACATCTTACAATAGTTTCAACGTTTCTTACATTTCAATTCTGTTATAATATTGCTTAAACATTTGACATAAACATTAATATTCACATCGAAATTTGTTTACAGTTTTCTTAACACAATGACATGAAAAGAAAAGAAATGAAATCAGAATATCGATTACACTAATTTATCGAAAATCAGAAGAAAAAAATTATATGTACAATATTACAGCGTTGTTGTTGTTACAGGCTTTAAATACAGATTATCTGCGGCCAGCAGTGGTAAGCATGCCCCCTGTGGAGACAGTTTCATTGTTTACCTCTTACAGAGATTCACAATGTAAAAGATGCCTAACAAATAAAAATTGCATAAAATACGAAACTAAGAAATTACATAAGAAAATAGCCACACTCATTCCATTTCATCGCTTTCCAACGTTACGCCTAGATATTTAATCGAAGTGACCCTGTCAAGTAGTACAGTATTAATGCTGTATGCGGACTTTACGGCTTTGTTTTTCCTCCTCATCTCCACTGACATATTTTTCTATATTCAGAACAAGCTGCCATTCATCACACCACCAGGAAATTTTGTCTAATTCAACTTGTATCTTCCAACAACGGCGACAGCTTGCCGTACAGCACAGCATCATCAGCAAACCGCCGCAGAATGCTGCTCACGCTGCCCGCCAGATGATTTATCTGGGACATTACCTTTGCGTTTGATGAACATTCGCCGTCGAGGACAACGTACTGAGTTATGTTACTTAAGAAGTCTTCGAGCCACTAACGTATCTGGGAGCCTGTTCTGTATGCTCGTAACTTAGTCAACATTGTGCAATGGGGCACTGTCACACGGTTTCCGGGAAAGCTGAGTTTCGCACAAGCGTTGGTTCCTAAAATCGTGCCGATTTGTGCACAAGAGCTTTTCCGTCTCAAGGAACTTAATTACATTCAGACTGAGAAAATTATCTACAGTTCTTGTTAAAAAATATAGCTGTTCAACCACTTGTTTATAGTTGTTTTTTTAACATTCACATTCACAACCACGACCTCTCATCCAGTATGGATAAAATCAAAGATCAACAGTTCTGCAGCAAAGCAATGTTAAAGATCTTGTGTAATTTTGCGCGTCTGTTCTTTTACCCTTCCTGCGGGCTTTCTGTTTCTTTTTCAGTCGCTTGGAATTGGGGCTGGGCAAGAGATTCACGACAAATGCGAGCTAAGTACGGGGACAGGGCTGTAAAGTACTCTATAAAACAGCATTGGGATTCCATCCGGACCTGGTGACTTGTGCGTTGCCTCTCTACGTCAGGGACGCCTATTACTATGTCCTCTGTACGACGGTCAAACGACGTTATGTGGTCCTCTTGCGTGAATGATTTCTTGAATGCGAGGTTAAACACTTCAGCTTCCCTTTTGTTGTCTTCTATTTCCACACCAGACTGGTCAACGAGTGTGGAAAGCTGCCTTCGCCCCTCCCTCTGTCCGTGCCGCCATGTTCTTCTGAGCCCTTCTCTTCACCACTCGTTTTGTAGTTACTGCGAGGCAGTCAACTGCCTGTCGGTGTGACACTCCAGTGTGCCTCATTCCAATGCCTCGACCTTTCTCAGATCTAAACATATTCGCCCGGAAAGTTCCAGTAATGTTAGACACTAGCGATAACCATCATGCACTCATACTTTTCTTCAACTGCGACAATGGCCTTTTACCCATACTGAAAAAAAGGCTCGCATAAGGATGTATGTTTAAGTAACATATTCCAAGACATAGAAGTTGCGACGTATCGGTTTGGTATCGTCGTTCAAGGTGTTCATTGTGTAACATACACCATTTCCCTCAGTGGATTTAGAATTACTGACGTTCCTGGTATTGGTACAATATGGTCCTTCCATTATTGGTTATACTCGGCATCACATTTCAATAATACTTTTAGTTTTAATTTGTCATGAACATCTGCACTGCGCAGTCTCTCTACAAATCACTTCTGGATACGGATTTCTGCCGTTCGTGTGATGCCTCTTTGTCCTCGTCCCTGGAGCCACGTCTCATTTCCACACATTAAGGCAGCAAGACCAACAGTTTTGTAATACTCAAGTTATGTACCTCTCCTCGCTTCACTTTTCAGGTTTCACTTCATCGTTCCACGAACTTTTCTCAAAGTCGTTAATTAATTAGAAAAGTCGTTGGCGATCTTAAAAGATATCGTGTGATCACACGTATGTGAGTATTGTTTCGTGCAGAGAAAATAAACCCAGCAATGGGACATGAAAGGTATACGTCAACGCCCGAATCGTGTCCTTAAACGGACATTCAACAATCATCAACTCTGTACATCTGTTTTCAACAAGACAGTCGGTATTTATGCGCATATGACTTTCTTCTAGCGATTTTTTTCTTTCTCACGGTCTATCTTTATAGGTACATTTACGCTCAGGAAATCTGTATCTCATAATACGGTGTTTAGCTGAGAGGAGATGGTATATGAGCTCTAATCTCCACATCCTATCTACCTCGAGTCTTATGCGATTGGTGTGCGCGACAAACAACTGGCAGTGCCTTTTCATATAAGCCCCAACTTCTTTTCCTGCCCAAGAGTCACTGTGAAAGATGATAGTGTGAAGAAGTAGTACATTTCTTGATTCGTCTTGAAACGCTTGCTGTCAGACAGCTACTGCAGCAGTTCCTTGGTGCTGACTCATTTTTGTTACGGTTTCGTCCTGACTGAAAAATCCCTACACTTCACCGTATACCCATTCTGTACCTTCGCCGTGTGTACCGATTTTTGAGCGAAGTTCTCGAAACGAGTGTAAATTATGGTGTGTGTTGCAACACGACTGTGCTCCGGGCCCGGGGAACAGAAATGCGCTGTTTGCTGCCGAAGTTACCCTGCCAACATACATGAAAAGGGAACAGTGATCTGCCCAAATAAAGCCTCGCACAATAACGGTCGGGGTGTAGAATATAAAATATACATTAATGCCAAAGCAAGTATCTATACAGGCTAAATTTAACACTCCTTAAGATTACTAGTATTCACAAGTGATCACAATAGCGCCTGCTGTTGCATTAACACAAACATACAGATGTACCACCTCGCCTCCCACAATGGTCCTGTTCCAATTTATCGCTTCACAGATCCTATTGCAGGGAATACTCTTACATTTTCACGATACATGGCCTAGAACACAAATTACAATTAGTAACACTGACCCATGGTCATGCACGCAACCATTCGTAGGCGCACTAATATAACATGTCCGGTTCCATATAACAGACATGGCCTAACAATATCATGTACTCAAAATAAGAAAACAACACTCAACTCCACTCAGGTGTGAAGGAGCCGCGACTCGCAGGATTCCAGTCAGGGCGTTGTTGCCTCCAGCCCATACAGGCGATCGTCGACTTGCCGTAAACCTTATGTTTGCAAAGTAAACTTGGAACTTGCCGACCAGATTGCACGTGATCTCAGTCTGTCATCGGGCTGCCTGCGGCTACCAATTCTTAAGCGAGCCGGCCAGGGTTGCCCCCGACCGATTTAACCTTACACCGCTTCTAGAGACCCGCTCCGGACTGCCGGAGACCCCCAAGAGCGACAACGTGCCAGCCACGTGCACCACAGTCAACTGACTCTGCAGACCCCGCCAAATCAGCCGTACACACACACCTCGACCAAAGACCTTAGCTCGCGACACACGATCGAATCGATATCATCATTCTAAGAACTTAGTTGCGCCAGTGGAATGCCATACTGCCAAGATTAGAGCGGCCACGGCTCATGAACGTATCTTGATTTTTCTTTAGTCTTGCTTCCATTATCAACCGCAACGTCAGGATTACCTCTTTGGTGCCTTTACCTTTCCTAAAGTCGAACTGCTCCTCATCTAGCACGTCCCTCTACCATTCTTTTGTATAGTATTCTTGTCAGAAACTTTGATGCATGGGCTGTATAGCTGACGGTGCGATAACTCCCGTACTTGTCAACTCTTGCAATCTTCGGAATAGTGCGGATGATTTTTTTTGTTTCGAAAGTCAGACTGATACATTCTACACACCAACGTGAGTAGTTGCCAATTCCCCCAATGATTTTAGAAACTCTGATGGAATGTTATCTTTCCGTCTTATTGGATTTTTAGTCTTCCAGAGATCTTTTAAATTCAAATCCTAGTACTGGATCCCCTATCTCTTCTATATCGACTCCCGCTTCTTCTTCTATCACGACATGAGACAATTCCTGTCCCACATAGAGGCCATAAATGTATTTTTCCATCTCTCTCATCTGCCTTTAACAGCGGAATTCGGATTGCACTGTTACTGTCACTGCTCTTGTATAGTTTCATGATGACCATGACACTTTTTCGATTACAGTCCACGTGATCTGTGAATATACATTATGTGTCTTTAATGCAGTGGTTTCCACTGCCTTCTGTATCCTCACCCCGTTGATCATAACTGATTCTTCCACTCTTAGGGACAGTTTTCCACTCCAAGGGCAAAAGTGTGACCTGAACCTCTGTCCGCTCCTCCGTCCTCTTTAACAAGGCCATTGGCAGAATGAGGGTGACTTCTTATGCCGTAAGTCTTCGGTCGCCAATGCTGACTATTATTCAAAGTTTAAGCGAGGGGGTGTTCGAACACGGACCGAGGACATTTTGATTGATACTCAGACCCGCTATCCCTCTACCACGTGAGATCATACGAAGAACCCTCACATGGATGAAAGTTACATAATAATTTCAGTGTATAACACTCCGCGTTGCTCCCACGACTATTTGTTATAATTTTACGCACTGTGAGTTACGCTGTAATTTCGAATTCTTCACAGTGTCATCAGATGTAAGCAAATCATGTGTAGTTGCACTGCCACCCACTGACATACTATACGTGGGGCGTTAAGTAAGACACATTTTTTTCTCTGTTAGTATCGGTTGAGAAATGCAGAATTTGTGGAAAGAAATCGTGGAATATTCGCGCTTTAGCTCATGTTGTTGTTGTTGTGGTCTTCAGTCCTGAGACTGGTTTGATGCAGCTCTCCATGTTACTCTATCCTGTGCAAGCTTCTTCATCTCCCAGTACCTACTGCAACCTACATCCTTCTGAATCTGCTTAGTGTATTGATCTCTTGGTCTCCCTCTACGATTTTTACCCTCCACGCTGCCCTCCAATGCTAAATTTGTGATCCCTTGATGCCTTAAAACATGTCCTACCAACCGATCCCTTCTTCTAGTCAAGTTGTGCCACAGACTTCTCTTCTCCCCAATCCTATTCAATACCTCCTCATTAGTTACGTGATCTACCCACCTTATCTTCAGCATTCTTCTGTAGCACCACATTTCGAAAGCTTCTATTCTCTTCTTGTCCAAACTGGTTATCGTCCATGTTTCACTTCCATACATGGCTACACTCCATACAAATATTTTTAGAAACGACTTCCTGACACTTAAATCTATACTCGATGTTAACAAATTTCTCTTCTTCAGAAACGCTTTCCTTGCCATTGCCAGTCTACATTTTATATCCTCTCTACTTCTACCATCATCAGTTATTTTGCTCCCCAAATAGCAAAACTCCTTTACTACTTTATGTGTCTCATTTCCTAATCTAATTCCCTCAACATCACACGACTTAATTCGACTACATTCCATTATCCTCGTTTTGCTTTTGTTGATGTTCATCTTATATCCTCCTTGCAAGACACTGTCCATTCCGTTCAACTGCTCTTCCAAGTCCTTTGCTGTCTCTGACAGAATTACAATGTCATCGGCGAACCTCAAAGTTTTTACTTCTTCTCCATGAATTTTAATACCTACTCCGGATTTTTCTTTTGTTTCCTTTACTGCTTGCTCAATATACAGATTGAATAACATCGGGGAGAGGCTACAACCCTGTCTCACTCCTTTCCCAACCACTGCTTCCCTTTCATGCCCCTCGACTCTTATAACTGCCATGTGGTTTCTGTACAAATTGTAAATAGCCTTTCGCTCCCTGTATTTTACCCCTGCCACCTTCAGAATTTGAAAGAGAGTATTCCAGTTAACGTTGTCAAAAGCTTTCTCTAAGTCTACAAATGCTAGAAATGTAGGTTTGCCTTTTCTTAATCTTTCTTCTAAGATAAGTCGTAAGGTTAGTATTGCCTCTCGTGTTCCAACATTTCTACGGAATCCAAACTGATCTTCCCCGAGGTCCGCTTCTACCAGTTTTTCCATTCGTCTGTAAAGAATTCGCGTTAGTATTTTGCAGCTGTGACTTATTAAACTGATAGTTCGGTAATTTTCACATCTGTCAACACCTGCCTTCTTTGGGATTGGAATTATTATATTCTTCTTGAAGTCTGTGGGTATTTCGCCTGTCTCATACATCTTGCTCACCAGATGGTAGAGTTTTGTCATGACTGGCTCTCCCAAGGCCATCAGTAGTTCTAATGGAATGTTGTCTACTCCCGGGGCCTTGTTTCGACTCAGGTCTTTCAGTGCTCTGTCAAACTCTTCACGCAGTATCTTATCTCCCATTTCATCTTGATCTACATCCTCTTCCATTTCCATAATATTGTCCTCAAGTACATCACCCTTGTATAAACCTTCTATATACTCCTTCCACCTTTCTGCCTTCCCTTCTTTGCTTAGAACTGGGTTGCCATCTGAGCTCTTGATATTCATACAAGTGGTTCTCTTCTGTCCAAAGGTCTCTTTAATTTTCCTGTAGGCAGTATCTATCTTACCCCTAGTGAGACAAGCCTCTACATCCTTACATTTGTCCTCTAGCCATCCCTGCTTAGACATTTTGCACTTTCTGTCGATCTCATTTTTGAGACGTTTGTATTCCCTTTTGCCTGCTTCATTTACTGCATTTTTGTATTTTCTCCTTTCATCAATTAAATTCAATATTTCTTCTGTTACCCAAGGATTTCTATTAGCCCTCGTCTTTTTACCTACTTGATCCTCTGCTGCCTTCACTACTTCATCCCTCAAAGCTACCCATTCTTCTTCTACTGTATTTCTTTCCCCCATTCCTGTCAATTGTTCCCTTATGCTCTCCCTGAAACTCTCTACAACCTCTGGTTCTTTCAGTTTATCCAGGTCCCATCTCCTTAAATTCCCACCTTTTTGCAGTTTCTTCAGTTTCAATCTGCAGTTCATAACCAATAGATTGTGGTCAGAATCCACATCTGCCCCTGGAAATGTCTTACAATTTAAAACCTGGTTCCTAAATCTCTGTCTTACCATTATATAATCTATCTGATACCTATTAGTATCTCCAGGATTCTTCCAGGTATACAACCTTCTTTTATGATTCTTGAACCAAGTGTTAGCTATGATTAAGTTATGCTCTGTGCAAAATTCTACAAGGCGGCTTCCTCTTTCATTTCTTCCCCCCAATCCATATTCACCTACTACGTTTCCTTCTCTCCCTTTTCCTACCAACGAATTCCAGTCTCCCATGACTATTAAATTTTCGTCTCCCTTCACTACCTGAATAATTTCTTTTATCTCGTCATACATTTCATCAATTTCTTCATCATCTGCAGAGCTAGTTGGCATATAAACTTGTACTACTGTAGTAGGCATGGGCTTTGTGTCTATCTTGGCCACAATAATTCGTTCACTATGCTGTTTGTAGTAGCTAACCCGCACTCCTATTTTTTACTCATTATTAAACCTACTCCTGCATTACCTCTATTTGATTTTGTATTTATAACCCTGTAATCACCTGACCAAAAGTCTTGTTCCTCCTGCCACCGAACTTCACTAATTCCCACTATATCTAACTTTAACCTATCCATTTCCCTTTTTAAATTTTCTAACATACCTGCCCGATTAAGGGATCTGACATTCCACGCTCCGATCCGTAGAATGCCAATTTTCTTTCTCCTGATAACGACATCCTCTTGAGTAGTCCCCGGCCGGAGATCCGAATGGGGGACTATTTTACCTCCGGAATATTTTACCCAAGAGGACGCCATCATTATTTAATCATACAGTAAAGCTGCATGTCCTCGGGAAAAATCACGGCTGTAGTTTCCCCTTGCTTTCAGCCGTTCGCAGTACCAGCACAGCAAGGCCGTTTTGGTTAATGTTACAAGGCCAGATCAGTCAATCATCCAGACTGTTGCCCCTGCAACTACTGAAAAGGCTGCTGCCCCTCTTCAGGAACCACATGTTTGTCTGGCCTCTCAACAGATACCCCTCCGTTGTGGTTGCACCTACGGTACGGCCATCTGTATCGCTGAGGCACGCAAGCCTCCCCACCAACGGCAAGGTCCATGGTTCATGGGGGAAGCTTTAGCTCATACATTTTCATAAAGTTCCGACAGGTGGCGGCTCTATATTTCTCGTTCAATATGGCGCCTGTAACGGAGCTGTGTTACAAGCAGAGAGCTGTCATTGAGCTTTTATTGGCGGAAGCCAGAGCATTACAGATATTCGTAGGTGCCTGTATAATGTCTACGGCCACATGGCAGTGAACAAAAGCACGATGACTCATTGGGCGAGGCGTCTGTCATTGTCGCAAACTTATTCGATCTCCCGCGTTCCGGCCGACCCCCCACGGCTGTGATTCCTCCAATGTGGGAATGCGCGGACACTCTCATTGGAGGTGATCGACGCGACAAAATCAAAGACTTCGCTGCACAGTTGAACATCTCTCTTGATAGCGCTGTCCACCAGTTGGAGTACCCAAAGTTGTGTACCCCCTGAGTTCCTCGCCGTCTAACAGAAGACTGTAAAGAGCAATGGAGGATCTTCAGTGTGGCGTTGCTAGCGCCTTACGAGGCTGATCGTGACAGTTTTTTTGTCGAACATCGTCACAGGCGATAAAACTTGGGTTCATAACTTCGAACCAGCAACAAAACGGCAATCAATTGAGTGGCGCCAAGCCACATATCCTCATAAGAAAACATTCAAAGCCGCACTCTCAGCCGATAAACTCATGGTGACGGTCTTCTCGGGCTCGGAGAGGGTTAGTCTGCTTGACGTCATCCAACATTGTGCAGGGATCAACTTTGAAGTGTATTGTGGCACCTCAGAAAATTGAAGAAAGGACTCCAGCGTCTTTGTCGCCACAAAAATATAAACGAACTTTTCCCCACGACAGCGCAAGGCCTCACACAAATCTGCATACCGGATGACGATGATATTTGATTTGTGGGGCGCTCAACTGCGTGCTATCAGCGCCCACACAAATTCCCTTTCTCTTCACTATCCAGTCTCGTCACTTTCCCAAATGATGATGCAACTATGGGGATAACACAAACATCCAGTCCGCGGGTGGAGCAAATCTTCCACCGGGCCAGAGACCGAACCTGGGATCCCGTGATCCAGAGGCAGCAACGCTAGACATTAGACCGCCAGCTGTGGACCGCGCACATGAGAGGAGCTCACAGAACTTCACTGGGCTGTTTTCCCTAGTCCACCGTACATCCCGTGTCTCTCATCTTCCGACTTCCATCTGTTCGGCACTATGAAGGATGGACTCTGTGGGAAGCAGTACGTGGATGATGATGAGGTTATTGATGCACCACGACGTTGGCTCCGACGTCGACCAGTAGAGTGGTACCATGCGGGCATACACGACCTCCCAGTAAGGCGGTTAAGGCTGTCGCGTTGAACAGCGATTATGTTGAAAAATAGACTTTTGCAGCCAAAAGAGTGGGGAATAATATAGTGTTTTGGAATCCTGGGTCCGCAGCTCGTGGTCTCGCGGTAGCGTTCTCGCTTCCCGAGCACGGGGTCCCGGGTTCGATTCCCGGCGGGGTCAGGGATTTTCTCTGCCTCGTGATGACTGGGTGTTGTGTGATGTCCTTAGGTTAGTTAGGTTTAAGTAGTTCTAAGTTCTAGGGGACTGATGACCACAGCTGTTAAGTCCCATAGTGCTCAGAGCCATTTTTTTTTTTTTGGAATCCTGGATAAAACTTATTTGCTTTCAGAAAAAAAAGTGTTTCTTTACTTAGTGAACGCCCCTCGTACAACTTTTATCATTCTGGTGTTTTATTACTTCTCCAACAACCATGCTAAAATCCAGGCAATAATTATATCTACCCTAACTTTCCACCTTATGGGGAACTATGTTACAGAACTACGTTACAGTCTGCAATCGCACAACTTGTCTAATTCAAATAGTACCTTGAACTAACACCCCATTAAAAGCTAATTTGTATCCCCACCTACTAACCATCTAGAAAAATACCAATTGTGGACTAAATCCCCAAAAGCCACTAGCCGCCCGAAAGTGGGGAATGAGATCCAGCGCATAACAGCGCCCTCTGTATCGTTTCCGGATGTGTTTACAAATGTCCTGTCGTCCTGTTCCTTATTCTTGTCAGTGTTTTGCATATGTTCCTTTCTTCGCTGATTCTTCTATCTAATTTTCATCCTCCTTCTATAGTATCACAGCTTAATCGTTCCGATTTTTTTCCGGTTTTCTCGTACTCAGTGATTCATTATCATTCAATGTTGTGCTCGAAATGTACACTCTTAGAATTGCCTCAAATTACGGCCAGTGTTTGATACTAACTCTTACACCTTCTTTCCCTCCAGCTTAACTCCCATTGCTCCTCCATTTTTGTTTCCCTCGACCTCCAAAATGCCTCTGACCACATATGACATCCCGGTCTCCTCTTTAAACTCCAGACCTAGCCCTGCCTATCAGTTTTGTCTATCTGGTTGCTTCCTTCCTTTCACGACATGTTACCTATGTCACCTTCCACAACACCAACTCCCGTATATCTTTTATCCCACTGCTGCCATCTCCTGTCCACCTCCTCCAGTATGCTCATGACACCGCCTTCCTGACTCTCTATCGTACCTTTCAACGGTCCCAACGCACCCTTCAAACCCACCTAGACCAGTTCACCACATGGTGTAACCAGCGGCTCCTTTGTATCAACCCCTCACAAACCCAGGCAATCATCATAGGCCGCACCATCCGCTCCTTCCATCTCCACGATTTCTACCTCACCATTTATCATTGTCCCATCCAGCTCACCCACACCCTGAGATACCTTGGCCTCTCCCTCGATAGTCACCTCACCTGGACCCCTCACCTCCTGACCATCCAGCAGGAAGCCCATTCCCACCTCTGCCTCCTGAATCTCCTGCCTGGCCAGACTTGGGGACTGCATCCTTCCACCATCCTCCACACTTACAAATCCCTCATCAGTCCTATCTTCTGTTATGCCAATGTTGCCTGGATCTCCGCCCCCCCCCCCCCCAACTTTTACAAGGCCCTCCAAATCCTTGGACGCCACGTACTCCCCTTTGCCTTCCGTATCCACCTTCCTACCTCCACATGAGTCCTGTATGACCTCATACCCTTCCCCCACCTCTTCTTTTTCCTCCAACATCTCCACATCCTTTACACTGTCTTCAGGCTTGATCTCCCCAGCCCCCTGGTTTCCTCCTTCCTGTCCAGCCCCCGCCCATTGTTGTGCCTCTATTGCTGTATCCCTCCCTCTCTCCACCTCCACACCCTCCATCTCCTTCGTCAGGGCAATTTCCAGCACCTCCCCCTCCCGGATGTTGAACTTCGCCATGACATCTACCCTTCCTCCCAACTGTAACCTGGCCTTGTTCCCCCCTCCCCAGGGCCCCCTTTTTCCTCTCCCCTCCTTCTTCCAGAGCAGATTTTCCTCCTTCCCTCCCTGAATCGCTGCACCCCTTCCTCTGCTGTTTTCCTCTCCTGTCCCTTCCCTCCACAACCCTCCTTTGGCGCACTCCCCTCACCCCCCTCTCTCTTCTCCTTCTCACTTCCTTTTCGCTTCTCCCCCTCCCCCCCCCCCCCGGCAGATTCTCCCAGGTTTTTATTCATTATCAAGTGTGCTGCATTAGTCTTGTGTTCTGTGCCATTATACAGTGTCATCTGGTGATGTGGTTTTAATTTTGTGCTCGATCTGTATATAGTCCATGCTTGTTCATGTGCTTTTTATACTGTGGCCGCCTTTTACGTTATTTTTCCTTGAGTGCTTTTTTAAGTGCGCTTCAAAGTGCCAGCTGTGTCGAACTTTAACTGTCCCCCAGTGTATGTCCCCATATTAGTGTGTATTTTAACTCCCTTCATCTCCATTTTCAGTGTTTTTATGTCCCCTTTTATATCCCCCTTTTTATGTATGAATCCCCCTTTTTATGTATGAATCCTCCTTTCTGTGTTTTATAAAGCCGTTTGGCTGAAGAGCAGTGGACTGTGCCACTGGCCCGTGTGGGGCAGGGGAATGAAATTACAATACAGAAATTAAAATTATACTAACAGATTTCTTTTGGCCAGGAATGCATTTTTTTCCTATGATGGTCCGCTTTTTACGTCGTTCTTACTTCATTTATTTGTGTTATTTTGCCTCCAAAATAACAGAATTCCTGCACTTTGTCTACTTCGTTGACACCATTTCTGATGTAAGTTTACTGCTAATTCCCTTTCCGCCACCTATCATTACTTTCGCTTTCTTCGTTTTACTCTCACTCCACATTGTGTACCCATTTGGCTGTCCATTACATTCGATGGGTCCTGTAATTCTTCTTTGCTTTCACTGAGGATTTCAACATCATCAGTGAATATTATCGTTGATATCATATCTTTTATTTCCGCCATTGCTTCTTCGATATATAGACTGAATAGTTGGGGCGAAAGACTGCATCCCTGTCTTACACATTTATCAATCAGAGTTCTTGATTCTTGGTCTTCCATTCTTATTTTTTCCTTCTTCTGCATATTGTTTATTAATCGTACTCATCTATAGACTTCACCTCTTTTCCTTCGAATTTCGAACGCCTAATACCATTACACATTGTCGAATGTTTTTTCGAAAACAATAAATCCTATGAACAAGTCTTCTGTTAAGTCTTGCTTCCACTATTAGTCGCAACGACAGATCTGTCTTTCCTATAGTCAAGCTGACTGTCGTGTAACAGATCCTCAGTTTTATGTTCCGTTCTTCTGTATGTTTATTGTTGTTGGCATCTTGGGTGTTCGATCCATTAAGTTTATTGTGCGATAGTCGTCTCACTTATCTGCCCTTGCTATCTTCGGTATGGCATGGGTGACGTTTTCTGAAAGTCTGACGGTGTATCTCCAGATTCATAGATGCTATGCATCAGCTTGAAAAGGCGTTTGGTTGCCACTTCCCACAATGTTTTCCGAAATTCAGAAGGTATATTATGTAGCCCCTCTGCCTTATTTGATTGCAAGTCTTCCAATGCTTTGCTGACCTCTGACTCTAATACTCAGTTCCCTGAGCCTTCCATGTAGTCTCTCATTTGTTGTTCCATCGCGTCATTAGACATATTCTTCCCCTTGTAGAGGCACTCAAGATATTCTTTCCACCTATCTGCTCTCTCTTTTGCGTTTAACAGTGGAATTACCTTTGCACTCATAAAAATGACGCCCTTGTGTTTCATTTCACTGCAGGCTCATTCGACTTTTCTTTGTGTTGAATCAGTTCCTCCAACGATCATATATTTTTCGATTTCTTCACATTCTTTCCGTAGCCATTACACTTCTAAATGATTTTTACTTTTTTTTCTCGTCGATAGGTCGAAGTGTTTCTTCTGCTACTCATAGTTTTTTCATAGTTGCCTTCCTTATATCTATGTCTGTGATTGCCCGTTTTAGGGAAATCCAACCCTCTTCAACTGAACTGCCTACTGTGACGCTCATTATCGCAGCATTTACAGCCTTCGACGATTTCAAACGCATTTCAACATTTCTCAGCGCTTTAATATCCCACATCTTTCAGCATTGACTATTCTCTAACATCAGGCTACTCTTCATCATTACTAAATTGTGATCCATCTGTTCCATGAGTCTCGCAAGTCAGTACCTAATTTCGAATCTCTGTCTGACCATAATGTAATCCAACGAGAATTTTTCAGTGTTTCCGCGCCTTTTCCAAGTGTACATCTTCGTCTTGTGGTGTTTGAACAGTGTATTCGCTATTACTAGCTGATATTTATTGCAGAATTCAGTCTCTCACCTCTCTCATTCCTATAGGGGACAGCCAAATGAATACGAGGTAGACAGAAAAAGATAAGTAAACCTTGTATTATTTCAAAAGAAATCGCCATAATTGTTAATACATTTAGGCCACTGCGAGGCAAGATGGTCAATGCATTCTTGCAATCAAGGTTCTGTAGGCAACCGCAAACATTTTTCCATGAAGTCTTGTCTAATCCTGGGATAAATGTATTAACAGTTATGACAATTATTTTCAAAATAATTAACAATTTTCCATCTTTCTTGATTTCATTTGACTGGTCCTTGTAACACGGAGCTAATATTCTCCTGTAACTTTGTCTTATATTCCGTCCCCCACCTCCACGGTTCAATACCCCTCTCCCTTTACGTTCTGATCCTCATATACTTTTCTAACTTTTCGTATTCTGCTTGTGACCCTGGCAATCGTATCCGATATATTGTTGCTGACGTTGGCTTGCTGTCGATTCTTATCAGAACAAAACTACCACTTAACTGTTCACAGTAACTCACTCTTTCCCCTATCTTCGTATTCATAACAAAGCCTACTCCCGTAATAGCATTTTATCTTGTTATTGATGTGACGAGATGAATACACTAAACAGATTCAGAACAATGTAGGTTGCAGTAGGTACTGGGAGATAAAGAACCTTGCACAGGATGGAGTAGCATGGAGAGCTGCATCAAACCAGTTTCTGGACTGAAGACCACAACAACAACATTGATATGACAATATATTCGTCTTCATCTTATTTCCATTTCACTCCACTGACCCCCATTATATCTGGATTGATACATTGCATCTTCTTTTTCACTTTGTCTGGCTTCCCTACCACGTTCAAACTTCAAACATTCACGATACGATTCTTAGAATGTTACCGTTTCGTTGGTTATTCCAACTTTTTCTAATGGTTACCGCCCCCTTGTCAATTCTATAACGGAGACTCGGATGGTGGGCTTATTCGGAATCTATTGTCAATGGAGAGGTTTTCATGCCACTTTTTCATTTACGGGCCACATATATTGTGGCTGCACGTTATGTGTTTTAATGTAGTGGTTTCCACTGCCTTGTAAATCCTCATGCCGTAGGTTATTGCTGATTCTCCCACCTTTTACGGACATTGTCCCACCCCCAGGGCGAAAGAGTGCCCTAACCTCTGTTCTCTCCTTCGCCCTCTTTGGCAAGACCTTTGACAGAACAAACGTGACTACCTATGTCGTAACTCTTTGGCTGCCATTACTGATGATTTTTATTCAAAATTTAACCAGTTACTGTGCTCGAACCCGCGACCCAGGACGTTTTTATTACTAGTCAAAACGCTACCCCGTTCTCTCCCTGGCAGATTCTGTAATAATTTTTGTGTTTATTCCATAGGATTGGTTGGTTGATTGGGGGGAGGGGCCTAACAGCGATTTCATCGGTCCCATCGGATTAGGGAAGGATGGAGACGAAAGTCGACCGCGCCCTTTCAAAGGAACCATCCCGGCATTTGCCTAATGCTATTTAGGGAAATCACGGAGAACCTGAATCAGGATGGTTGGACGAGGGTTTGAACCATCGTCCTCCCGAATTCGAGTCCAGTCTGCTAACCACTGCGCCACCTCGCTCGGTATTTTCGTTTACAAAGTAATTTTAAACATATTTTCCACTCAGTTTTCATTCTCGAGTAATAAATAACGTCAAATGAAAATACAGTTGGAGATGTTACATTAAACATTTTTGTAAATGAGTAAACACATGTTATTCCAGGTAATAATTTATAAAAATATACTCAATTTCAATGACTAATTCAAAATAATATGAATATTAAACCTCATTCATTACGAAAATTCCCCTATTTTTTACTTCAACTCATTGACTTGGTGTAATTTTACCAGCTGAGTTTCTTGTCTACTTATTTAATATTGAATTTACGACGCAAATGTTAATTTGTTTTCGGTTACTATATCTTAAGTATTACTGAACAGTAATACGAGTAGATTGTAACTAGCACATACTTTGGTTACATGGATGTCATTTGTTCATGCACACCTCACGGTCCAACAGAAATCAATTTTAACGCTCTTAAACTTGAAAACTATTTTCTCCATCATTAGCGCTCATATTAAAATGCCCTAATTTGTCTTGTTTCAGTTTCAGCAATTACGGAGTATTGTCCTACAAGTGAGGGAAGAGGCTGAGTCTGACACTTAAGCCAGTGACTAGTGAACTAATGAAATCGTATATAAATAAAGGAACTTGTTATGATTTGATAATTTTATTTAATAAACAACATTTACAAATAGTAGGAACTGGATCATTTGGCCCTTCCTCTTTTTGTCGCCACTAATCTGAAAATGTTTGCAGCATTTTAAAGGAATTTGTTTCCTGTATTTGTAATTATTTTCTTCGTGGTTTTTTCCTTTTTCCTGAATATGCGTTTCGTCTGTCCACCGAAACCTTGCTGTTTTCTGTCGTAATGGCGTCGTCCTTGTAACGCTTGTCTCGTCATAGACTTTTTGTAATGAGTTGCTATCTGCTGCTTATGCTTTTTGCATTTCTTGCAGAAAATCCTACATTGCTTCGGAACGTTAACCATTGTATTACATCAATTGCAAATTTCTACGCACCATGTTGCCTATCCCCTAGATCACAGTACTCTTTCTTGTCAGTCCTAATTGTCCTGGAAAACTGAAACCAAGCACCCCACTGTATGCTCCAACTTCGAGGATCCTGGACAGCTGCTTCGCCTCTATCATCATGTTATTCATTCCTTTCATCCCCACTCACTTCATGTCCTTTGTCGGGATAATTTCAACATCTTTTTTCTCTCAATCCATAAGTGATTGTTGAGATCTACGCAACATATCAGCTACAGGCTACTCAACCTCTTTCATCTTTTTCAAATCAAGCGTAACACACTCTTTCTAAATGTCTTATACGCCCCCTTCCATCTACATTCTGTCTCTTGACCCATCCAACTACTCATCCTAGAGTTCTCTCATGTCGCTTTCTCTACAATACAGTCTGTATCCAGACTTACTTTCCGTCTTATGAACCATCCATATAATGATCCTACAACCTTTCTCATGTAATTTTTTAGTGAAAGTTGATCCATCGAAGACGTACAGTTTTCCTTTGATCATCGTTCTTAGACCAGTTGCGGAAACTTATGCATCCGATATCAAAACGAAGTACACGTTTGGAATATTTCAATTGTGATGAGTGCAAAATCCAAAATGTATCATAATGTGCCACTTACTTTAGGACTTGGCATGGTATGAATTTATACGCTTATTGTATGGTATAAGAAAGATATTTTTGTAAAAATTATACGTAAATTTTTTCATTTCATTATTAACACAACTTTTTCTTTCATCGTTCAGCACTGTTAATGCAAATACAGGTTTCCAAAATCGGTCTGCGAATAAAGTTCAAGGAAATATTGCAGCTGTTTTGCGGAGCTGCTTCTTCTACAGAAAGGATTACACAGCTATGGAGCCATGTAACCATCCACCACACGGAAATGCTTTAACATTTCACATATCACATCGTCTCCAACTCCATCGGTATCCAAGTCTCTCATCTAGGAAACGGTACAAGGAGCCGACCTCAATTCAGCTTCCTTATCGATCTTATGATCACACATATCACCATGTCATTACGATTAAAATAATATTTTTCTTCTTATAAACGTAATTTTATTTTATTGTTTCTATCAAAGAATCAAGAGCGGCAACATGGTCGGAATCAACACGCCCCCTCCATCCGCCCTCCATCACGTCTTCCAAGGGTGAAATATAAAAATCAAAAATTAATTGCTTTCTACGTCGGAGATTATGTACTCTTCACAAAATTTTGTCATGATGCAACTTGTTTATTCACAGTTTATGTAAGTAGTATGAATTTCCACTCTACTGTTCGTTAATTTTGTAGATAAAGGAAGAGATATAATAGTACATATTAGTCTTCTGGTATGCATTTTAGGTGTTTGATAATGGCTTTGAAAACTTAAGCTGTTTGCGTGGGCAATGACCCTGAACTTACGTTATGATAATACTTTGCTATAAGTATGTTGTTGTTTATTATGTCTGAATACCTCAAGGTCGATAGCCAAACAGTCATGAACAACACACGGCAAACTTATAATTCTAGGGGTAATCGACGCAGCTCTCCCTATACAGGGTGTTACAAAAAGGTACGGCCAAACTTTCAGGAAACATTCCTCACACACAAAGAAAGAAAATATGTTATGTGGACATGTGTCTGGAAACGCTTACTTTCCATGTTAGAGCTCATTTTATTACTTCTCTTCAAATCACATTAATCATGGAATGGAAACACAGCAACAGAACGTACCAGCGTGACTTCAAACACTTTGTTACAGGAAATGTACAAAATGTCCTCCGTTAGCGAGGATACATGTATCCACCATCCGTCGCATGGAATCCCTGATGCGCTGATGCAGCCCTGGAGAATGGCGTAATGTATCACAGACGTCCACAATACGAGCACGAAGAGTCTCTACATTTGGTACCGGGGTTGCGTAGACAAGAGCTTTCAAATGCCCCCATAAATGAAAGTCCAGAGGATTGAGGTCAGGAGAGCGTGGAGGCAATGAAATTTGTCCGCCTCTACCAATCCATCGGTCACCGAATCTGTTGTTGAGAAGCGTACGAACACTTTGACTGAAATGTGCAGGAGCTCTATCGTGCATGAACCACATGATGTGTCGTACTTGTAAAGGCACATGTTCTAGCAGCCCAGGTAGAGTATCCCGTATGAAATCATGATAACGTGCTCCATAGAGCGTAGGTGGAAGAACATGGGGCCCAATCAAGACATCACCAACAATGCCTGCCCAAACGTTCACAAAAAATCTGTGTTGATGACATGATTGCACAATTGCGTGCGGATTCTCGTCAGCCCACACATGTTGATTGTGAAAATTTACAATTCGATCACGTTGGAATGAAGCCTCATCCGTAAAGAGAACATTTGCACTGAAATGAGGATTGACACATTGTTGGATGAACCATTCGCAGAAGTGTACCCGTGGAGGCCAATCAGCTGCTGATAGTACCTGCACAGGCTGTACATGGTACGGAAACAACTGGTTCTCCCGTAGCACTCTCCATACAGTGATGTGGTCAACGTTACCTTGTACAGCAGCAACTTCTCTGACTCTGACATTAGGGTTATCGTCAACTGCACGAAGAATTGCCTCGTCCATTGCAGGTGTCCTCGTTGTTCTAGGTGTTCCCCAGTCGCGAGTCATAGACTGGAATGTTCCGTGCCCCCTAAGACGCCGATCAATTGCTTCGAACGTCTTCCTGTCGGGACACCTTCGTTCTGGAAATCTGTCTCGAAACAAACGTACCGCGCCACGGCTATTGCCCCGTGCTAAATCATACATCAAATGGGCATCTGCCAACTCCGCGTTTGTAAACATTGCACTGACTGCAAAACCACGTTCGTGATGAACACTAACCTGTTGATGCTACGTACTGATGTGCTTGATGCTAGTACTGTAGAACAATGAGTCGCATGTCAACACAAGCACCGAAGTCAACATTACCTTCCTTCAGTTGGGCCAACTGGCAGTGAATCGAGGAAGTACAGTACATACTGACGAAACTAAAATGAGCTCTAACATGGAAATTAAGCATTTCCGGACACATGTCCACATAACATCTTTTCTTTATTTGTGTGTGAGCAATGTTTCCTGAAAGTTTGGCCGTACCTTTTTGTAACACCCTGTATAGGTAAGACTGAGCGAGTGCAATGATTTTACCTTCACTGAATAACAAGAGAGTGATGGTTGGATTTGGCCACTGTGTACAACGATAACACCGTCATAGTGAGAACAATAAGCTTAGGTGTGCAGTAGGTTACAGTTATTATTATTATTATTATTATTATTATCATCTTCTTTCCTTTCTCAGACCTTAGGTCTGGTTAAAAATGGAAAGTGACGCGGACCTTGATCAAGCGTGACTTCCTTTTAACTGTACGGTATATGTTACATTGCATTTAGGAACTTTCGGGTAATTGAACATGTATCAATAATTACAGATTTCTGTAGTTGTATATATATGTTTGGATGTAGCTGTATTGCGTTGATGTACTGGTGGATATTGTGTGGTATGACTCCTGTAGTTGATAGTATAATTGGTATAATGTCAACTTCATCCTGATGCCACATGTCCTTGACTTCCTCAGCCAGTTGGATGTATTTTTCAATTTTTTCTCCTGTTTTCTTCTGTATATTTGTTGCAATGGGTATGGATATTTCGATTAGTTGTGTTGATTTCTTCTTTTTATTGGTGAGTATGATGTCAGGTTTGTTATGTGGTGTTGTTTTATCTGTTATAATGGTTCTGTTCCAGTATAATTTGTATTCATCATTCTCCAGTACATTTTGTGGTACATACTTGTATGTGGGAACGTGTTGTTTTATTAGTTTATGTTGTATGGCAAGTTGTTGATGTATTATTTTTGCTACATTGTCATGTCTTCTGGGGTATTCTGTATTTGCTAGTATTGTACATCCCCTTGTTATTTGATCTACTGTTTCTATTTGTTGTTTGCAAAGTCTGCATTTATCTGTTGTGGTATTGGGATCTTTAATAATATGCTTGCTGTAATATCTGGTGTTTATTGTTTGATTCTGTATTGCAATCATGAATCCTTCCGTCTCACTGTATATATTGCCTTTTGTTAGCCATGTGTTGGATGCACCTTGATCGATGTGTGGTTGTGTTAGATGATACGGGTGCTTGCCATGTAGTGATTTCTTTTTCCAGTATACTTTCTTCGTATCTGTTGATGTTATGTGATCTAAAGGGTTGTAGAAGTGGTTATGAAATTGCAGTGGTGTAGCCGATGTATTTATATGAGTGATTGCTTTGTGTATTTTGCTAGTTTCTGCTCGTTCTAGAAAGAATTTTCTTAAATTGTCTACCTGTCCATAATGTAGGTTTTTTATGTCGATAAATCCCCTTCCTCCTTCCTTTCTGCTTAATGTGAATCTTTCTGTTGCTGAATGTATGTGATGTATTCTATATTTGTGGCATTGTGATAGTGTAAGTGTATTGAGTGCTTCTAGGTCTGTGTTACTCCATTTCACTATTCCAAATGAGTAGGTCAATATTGGTATAGCATAAGTACAGGGTTATTACAAATGATTGAAGCGATTTCACAGCTCTACAATAACTTTATTATTTGAGATATTTTCACAATGCTTTGCACACACATACAAAAACTCAAAAAGTTTTTTAGGCATTCACAAATGTTCGATATGTGCCCCTTTAGTGATCTTTGTTGAACTTCGTCCTGAAGTGTCGTTGCACTGTTATGACTGACTGATGTGAGTGCATTTCAAGCACGACATACGCTTTCTCGGCTCCTGTCGCCATTTTGTCTCACTGCGCTCTCGAGCGCTCTGGCGGCAGAAACATGAAGTGCGGCTTCAGCCGAACAAAACTTTATGCGTTTTTCTACGTATCTGTAGTGTGTCGTGACCATATGTCAATGAATGGAGCTACAGTGAATTTATGAAATCGCTTCAATCATTTGTAATAGCCCTGTATTTATAGCTTTTGTCTTGTTTCTAGCTGTCAATTCTGTTTTCAGTATTTTTGTTAGTCTTTGTCTATATTTTTCTTTTAGTTCTTCTTTAAATTTGTATTATCTATTCCTATTTTTTGTCTGTATCCTAGATATTTATAGGCATCTGTTTTTTCCATCGCTTCTATGCAGTCGCTGTGGTTATCCAATATGTAATATTCCTGTTTAGAATGTTTTCCCTTGACTATGCTATTTTTCTTACATTTGTCTGTTCCAAAAGCCATATTTATATCATTGCTGAATACTTCTGTTATCTTTAGTAATTGGTTGAGTTGTTGATTTGTTGCTGCCAGTTATTATTATTATTATTATTATTATTATTAATA